>NW_027102571.1:0-273216 GCF_035609145.1 Eleutherodactylus coqui | reverse complement strand
AGCAAGGGTCTAGGTGGTGCGCCTGGTATGGGCGGCTTCATGGGCACCCGGTGGGCTCGCTCAATCACAAAGACTTGTGATAGTCCGGCATTGGGAATAGTGGCATCCCACAGCAGTCCCCAGCAGTAGTAGTGATATCCCACAGTGGCCCCCAGTAGTAATAGTGACATGCCACTGCAGCCACTAGCAGTAATAGTGACATCCCACAGCGGCCCCCAGTAGTAATAGTGATATGCCACAGTGGCCTCAGTAGTAATAGTGACATCCCACAGCAGCCCCAGTAGTAATATTGACACCCCACAGCGGCCCCAGTAGTAATAGTGACATCGCACAGCGGCCCCAAGCAGTAATAGTGACACCCCACAGCAGCCCCAGTAGTAATATTGACACCCCACAGCGGCCCCAGTAGTAATAGTGACACCCCACAGTGGCCCCAAGAGTAATAGTGACATTCCACAGCAGTCCTCAGTAGTAATAGTGACATCCCACAGCGGCCCACAGTAGTAATAGTGGCATCCCACAGCGCCCCAAGAAGTAATAGTGACATCCCACAGCGACCCCAGTAGTTATAGCACCCTCCTGAGACCCATATACTTACCCCTTCCTCCTCATGAAGCGCTGCTGCTCCTCTGCTTGGCAATGCTAGCGGCGCTGATCCCAGGTGCACAGTCTGACCTCAGTGTACGCTGCCGGAAGCCTCCTTCTCAGTGTACGCTGCCGGAAGCCTCCTTTCCCTGCTCTCGCGGAACCTAAGAGGAAACGTCAGGGGAGGTGAGAGGAGGATCCCGGCTGCACATTAACGTCACAGTGTGCGCCGGGATTAGCACCGCAGCTGAGTGAATATCGGCATGTGCTGCTGCTTAGCCCAATTCCTCCCATTCTTTATGTGCTATTTTTATTTTTCTTGCCCAGATGCAGGACTTTGCATTTCTCCTCGTTAAATATCATTGTGTTAGTCGCCACCCACTGTTCAAGCTATTCTAGATCTTTTTGAATACTCTCTCTCTCTTCCCCAATGTTAGCTATCCCTCCTAGCTTTGTGTCGTCAACAAATTTGATCAGTTTACCATTATTTCCCTTCTCCAGATCATTTATAAAAATGTTGAACAACACTGGGCCTAGGACAGAGCCTTGTGGTACCCCACTTGATACATTCTTCCACTTGGATGTGCAGCCATTTATGACCACTCTTTGAGTACGATCACTCAGCCAGTTGTGAATCCACCTACCAGTTGCCTTATCAATCCCATACTTGGTCATTTTTTCAATAAGTATGGTATGAGAAATGCTTTACTAAAGTCAAGATATACTATATCCAGCGCATTTCCCTGATCAACCCACTTGGTTATTCTGTCATAGAAGGAAATTAGATTTTTCTGGCATGACTTGTTTGTTACAAATCCATGCTGGCTCTGGTTAATTACTCTATTTTTATCCAAGTACTTGCATACATGCTGTGTAATAATTATAAATGTTAGGCTCACAAGCCTGTAGTTTCCTGGATCTACCTTCTTCCCCTTTTGAAGATAGGGACAGCATTGGCCCTTTTTCAATATTAGGGGCATACTGTAGGATAAGGAAGGGGGAGTGTCAAGGGAACACTGTATGATAAGAGGGGAAGAACTATTAGGGGCATACTGTGTGACATGGGGGAAAGAGCTGTGTGTGTGATGTCCAATGACATCACACACACAGCTCCGCTGCATCCATCCTGATCCCCAGACATCACACACACAGCTCCGCTACATCCATCCTGATACCCAGACATCACACACATACAGCTCAGCTACATCCATACTGATCCCCAGACATCACACACACAGCTCCGCTACATCCATCCTGATACCCAGACATCACACACATACAGCTCAGCTACATCCATACTGATCCCCAGACATTACACACACAGCTTACATCCATCCTGATCCCCAGACATCACACACACAGCTCCACCCACTCCATCCATCCCGACCCCCACAGCTCCAACACACACACCATAGTCCTGAATCCACTGATCTCCATGGTCATGTGATCCCTCACTCCTCCCACACAGGGTATCACATGATTCTGCCCCCCCCCCCCCTTCCCTCATGTCAGGACTGAATAGAAAAGATTAGTCGGCGCTAGGGGGCAGTGTGGGCTCTGTGAGAGGCTTATGGCAGACTGGGCTGTGCGGGAAGCTAATCTGTAGCCAGTCAGTCACACGTCGCATCGGGCAGAGGGAGGACAGGACGGCCAGTAGGCGCTGGTTCTCCTGCAGCAGCTCCAATAGTAGCTCCTTCACCCGCCAAATGGCTGAGCTGTCACCCCCTCACTGATAGCACCAGGGGCATCCTGCACCCAGCTTGCTACGCCACTGCCCTTAGCTCAGATGTGACACCGCCCTCACTGGGAGACATCTGGTGCATTTTAGGCGGTCCTGGATCTGTTTGCCCTGTGTGATTACTGCCCAGCATGAGTATATCAGTGAATAGAGGGCACTCAGTAACTGCACAGCACGCAGCAGGGACAGAGAAGGGGGACTAAGCACCAGGGCGTCCAGCCCCGAGGCTCCGCCTACAGCAGCCAACTATCTCCTCCGCAGGCTCTCTTCTGCTGAGGCCCGGAGAGCACTGGCCGCTGAGGAGCGGGAAATAAGCCGTGCGCTGACAGGCCGAGCCGTAGCCAATCACTGCTCAACTCCTGCAGTACAAGGGGAGCGCTGACTGGAGGCTGGCCAATCACTGCACAGCTCGTACAGTACATGGGGGAGAGCTGACAGGAGGCTAGCCAATCACTGCTTAGCTCCTTCAGTACATGGGGAGCGCTGACTGGAGGCTCTGTAATTGGTGCATTGCTTGTTCTTGTGGTGTTTACCCTCTTTATCAGGCCCGCGGAGAACAAGAGCGCAGGGCGGTGGAGCGCGGGAGGAGGAAGTACACAGGGCTGTGATGGGGAAGAGGACAGTATATGGGGGATGTGATGTGGGGGACAGGACAGTATATGGGGGTTGTGATGGAGGAGAGGGCTGTATATGGGGGATGTGATGAGAGAGGACAGTATATGGCGGATGTGTTGGATGTGTTGAGGAGGAGAGGACAGTATATGGGGGATGTGATGAGGGAGAGGACACTATATGGGGGATGTGATGAGGAGAGGGCAGCATATGCGGGATGTGATGAGGGGAAGAGGACAGTATATGGGGGGATGTGATGGGGGGAATGGGACAGTATATGGCGGATGTGTTGAGGAGGAGAGGACAGTATATGGGGGATGTGATCAGGGAGAGCACAGTATATGGGGGATGTGATGAGGAAAGGGCAGCATATGCAGGATGTGATGAGGGGAAGAGGACAGTATATGGGGGGATGTGATGAGAGAGAGGGCAATATATGGGGATGTGATGAGAGAGAGGACAGTATATGGGGGATGTGATGAAGGAGAGGACAGTATATGGGGGGCTGTAATGAGGGGAGAGATGAGGGGAGAGGACAGTATATGAGGGATGTGATGAGGGGGAGAGGACAGTATTTGGGGGATGTGATGAGGGGGAGAGGACAGTATATGCGGGCTGTGATGAGGGGAGAGGACAGTATATGGGGGATGTGATGAAGGAAGAGGACAGTATATTGGGGATGGGATAAGGTGAGAGGACATTATATGGGGGATGTGATGAGGAGCAGCAGACAGTACATGGGGGATGTGATGAGTCTTAAAGAGGATCTGCAGCACCTGAAGTAAGGAATGTCTTCTCATTCACTGCCTGACTAACATGAGGCTCTTCTTAAGGAGAGTATATAGTAGATAGGTTGTTGAATCGTATATATTGTATATCATACATGTGACTATATATATGTGTGATCAAGGAGACGTACTGTCAGATGATGGGTTCTTTTTCCCCCTTTCGTTTACTTCCTTTCCTTAATTAATTCTGAATACTTGTAAATTTCAGCTTTTTCTTCCCCAACGGAGGACACGGCCCAGGTACGATCCTGTCCTATAACAGAGCTAACAGTGCGGTTGCTATACTTTGCATCAGCAGGAACCCCTGAACATTCAATCATCCATGGCTAATATGAGATCAGAGGTGGGCAAGAAATATAATGTCACTCGCAGTCACCAATAACATGGTGGATCAGTGATTTGCAGCCGACGGCTCTCCAGCTGTACTGTGACCGCGGTGTGATGGGAGTTACATATCAGGCCCGCAGAGAACAAGAGCGCAGGGCGGTGGAGCGCGGGAGGAGGAAGTACACAGGGCCGTGATGGGGAAGAGGACAGTATATGGGGGATGTGATGTGGGGGACAGGACAGTATATGGGGGCTGTGATGGAGGAGAGGGCTGTATATGGGGGATGTGATGAGAGAGGACAGTATATGGCGGATGTGTTGAGGAGGAGAGGACAGTATATGGGGGATGTGATGAGGGAGAGGACACTATATGGGGGATGTGATGAGGAGAGGGCAGCATATGCGGGATGTGATGAGGGGAAGAGAACAGTATATGGGGGATGTGATGAAGGAGAGGACAGTATATGGGGGGCTGTAATGAGGGGAGAGGACAGTATATGGGGGATGTGATGAGGGGAGAGGACAGTATATGAGGGATGTGATGAGGGGGAGAGGACAGTATTTGGGGGATGTGATGAGGGGGAGAGGACAGTATATGCGGGCTGTGATGAGGGGAGAGGACAGTATATGGGGGATGTGATGAAGGAAGAGGACAGTATATTGGGGATGGGATAAGGTGAGAGGACATTATATGGGGGATGTGATGAGGAGCAGCAGACAGTACATGGGGGATGTGATGAGTCTTAAAGAGGTGGCCTCTGCAGTAATGGTGTCCCCCCACTGTTGCCTCTGCAGTAATAGTGACCCCCCACAGTGGCTTCTGCAGTAATAGTGACCCCCCCATAGTGGCTTCTGCAGTAATAGTGAACCCCCCCCCCCCACAGTGGCCCCAGTAGTAAGTGTTCCCCACAGTGGCCCCAGTAGTAAGTATTCCCCACAGTGGCCCCAAGTATTAAGTGTTCCCCACAGTGGCCTCAGTAGTAAGTGTTCCCCCAAAAGGACCCCCACAGTGGCCTCTGCAGTAGTAGTGTTCCCCCAAAGGGACCCCCACAGTGGCCTCTGCAGTAATAGTGACCCCCCACAGTGGCCTCTGCAGTAATAGTGACCCCCCACAGTGGCCTCTGCAGTAATAGTGACCCCCCACAGTGGCCTCTGCAGTAATGGTGACCCCTTCCCCCCCCCACAGTGGCCTCTGCAGTAATAGTGACCCCCCCCTCCCCCCCACAGTGGCCTCTGCAGTAATAGTGACCCCCCCACAGTGGCCTCTGCAGTAATAGTGTCCCCCCACAGTGGCCTCTGCAGTAATAGTGCCCCCCCCCCCCCAGTGGCTTCTGCAGTAATAATGACCCCCCATAGTGGCTTCTGCAGTAATAGTGACCCTTCCCCACAGTGGCCCCAGTAGTAAGTGTTCCCCACAGTGGCCCTAAGTAGTAAGTGTTCCCCACAGTGGCCCCAGTAGTAAGTGTTCCCCACAGTGGCCCCAGTAGTAAGTGTTCCCCACAGTGGCCCCAGTAGTAAGTGTTCCCCACAGTGGCCCCAGTAGTAAGTGTTCCCCACAGTGGCCCCAGTAGTAAGTGTTCCCCACAGTGGCCCCAGTAGTCCGTGTTCTCCACAGTGGCCCCAGTAGTCCGTGTTCTCCACAGTAACATAGTAACATAGTATGTAAGGCTGAGTGAAGACAATGTCCATCTAGTCCAGCCTGTCTATCCTACTGTGTTGATCCAGAGGAAGGCAAAAACCCCCAAGGCCAGAAGCCAATTAGCCCTTTTGGGGAAAAAATTCCTTCCCGACTCCCTAATGGCAATCAGACTGTTCCCTGGATCAACCCCTAAGCCTCATGTCCACGGGGAAAATCAGGCCCGCTACGGATTCTCCATGTAGAATCCGTAGCGGGTCCCTCCTGCCCCGCGGACATGAGGGCTGAAAATAATAAATCAGAATAAACTCACCTCCCATCCGCTTCGTTTCTTCTCTTCGCTGCGGCGTCATCTTCTCTCGTCGCGGCCGGATCTTCTTTCTTCGGCTCGGCGGATGTGCATGATAACGTCGGTGACGTGCCCCGCGCATGCGCCGTCCCGAAGAAAAAAGATCCGGCCGCGACGGAGAGAAGATGGCGCCGCCGCGAAGAGAAGAAACGGAGCGTGTGAGTAAATTCCGAATTTTGTCTCCCGCGGATCCGGACGGCTTCCATAGGCTTCAATAGAAGCCCGCGGGAGCCGTCCCCGCGGGAGACCCGCATGAAAATGGAGCATGGTCCAGATTTTTTCATGCTCCATTTTTTAAAAAATCACTTTTATTGACGATCCGCGGGTATTTATCTACCCGCGGGTGGTCAATGAATCCCTATGGGATGCGGATCCGCGCGCGGAGAAGAGTTAAAATCCGCTGCGGATTTTAATTCTTATTTTCCCCGTGGACATGAGGCCTAATAGTTCCTACCTGCCTGTATACCCGGATTGACACTTAACCTAATATTTATATCCTGTAATATCCTTCTTCTCCAGAAAGACATCAAGTCCCCTTTTAAACTCCTCTATGGATTTTGCCATCACCACTTCCTCCGGTAGAGAGTTCCACAGTCTAACTGCTCTTACAGTAAAGAATCCCCTTCTATGTTGGTGATGAAACCTACTTTCCTCTAATCGTAGCGGATGTCCTCTTGTTACTGTCGTGGTCCTGGGTGTAAACAGATTGCGGGAGAGATCCATGTGTTGTCCCCTCATGTACTTATACATGGTTATTTGGTCGCCTCTTAACCTTCTTTTTTCTAGAGTAAATAGTCCCAATTTGGATAGCCTCTCTGGGTATTCCAGTCCCGTCATTCCATGTATTAGTTTAGTTGCCCTTCTTTGAACCCCCTCAAGCACTGTGACATCTTTCCTGAGCGCCGTTGACCAGAATTGTACGCAGTATTCCATGTGAGGCCTGACAAGTGCCTTATATAATGGAAGGATAATGTTCTCGTCCTTCGCCCCTATACCTCTTTTAATGCACCCCAAGACTTTATTTGCCTTTGCAGCAGCTGACTGGCATTGGTTACTCCAGTTTAGTCTATTATCCACTAATACCCCCAGATCCTTTTCCATATCACTTTTCCCTAGTGGTACCCCATTAAGTGAATATTTGTGACATCCGTTTCTCCTGCCCATGTGCATAGTCTTACATTTTTCAACATTGAACTTCATTTGCCATTTTTCTGCCCAAGCCCCTAGCTTATCCAGGTCCATTTGTAGCCGCACATTGTCCTCCGTTGCATTAATTATGTTGTATAATTTTGTGTCATCTGCAAATATTGATATTTTGCTGTGCAGCCCCTCTATCAGGTCATTGATAAATATGTTGAACAGAGTGGGGACTAATACTGAACCCTGTGGCACCCCGCTAGCGACTGTGGTCCAATCAAAGTACGCACCATTTATTACCACCCTCTGCTTTCTATCATTGAGCCAATTTTTTACCCACTTACACACGTTTTCGCCTAGTCCGAGCTGCCTCATTTTGTATATTAGCCTATTATGTGGCACGGTGTCAAAGGCTTTAGAGAAGTCCAGATATACAAAATCAATAGATTCTCCCTGGTACAGCTAAGAGCTTACTTCATCGTAGAAACTGATCAGATTTGTCTGACATGAGCGACCCTTCATGAATCCATGCTGGTGAGGAGTTATTCCCTTATTCTCCTTGAGGTACTCATCGATGGCGTCTCTCAGAATCCCCTAGAAAATTTTTCCCATTACTGAAGTGAGACTTACTGGCCTGTAGTTACCAGGCTCACTTTTGCTCCCTTTTTTGTAAATTGGAACCACGTTGGCAATGCGCCAATCCAATGGTACTACACCGGTCTTGATAGTGTCTAGAAATATTAGGTATAGTGGCCTAGCTATCTCGTCACTTAGTTCCCTTAGTATCCTTGGGTGTAATCCATCTGGGCCCGGCGATTTATCAATTTTAGTTTTCTTTAGCCGCTTCCGCACCTCCTCCTGCGTTAGGTATGAGATCTTTTGTGAGGGGTTCATTTTATTCCCCTGCATCTCGTGTGGCATTTCCTTTTCTTTTGTGAATACACTTGAGAAGAAACTGTTTAGTAGATTTGCTTTCCCTTCGTCATCATCAATGATTTCTCCTGCATTGTTTTTTAAAGGGCCAGCGCTCTCCCTGCAAATCCTTTTGCTGTTAATGTAGTTGAAAAATAGCTTCGGGTTGTTTTTGCTCTCTTTGGCGATCCGTCTTTCTGCTTCCTCCTTGGCAGTTTTGATCGTATCTTTGCATATTTTGTTTTTTTCCCTGTATGTTTTTAGCGCTTCTTCGCTGCCTTGTTGCTTTAGTAGTTTGAACGCTTTCTTTTTTTCGTTTATTGCCCCGCTTACCGTCTTGTCGAGCCACATTGGTTTCCTTTTAGTTGAGTTTCTTTTATTTTTAAAGGGAATGAACTGTTCACATGAGGCGATTAGGATTCTTTTGAACTTTTCCCATTTGTCCTCCGTACTGATATTTTTGAGGATGTTGTCCCAATTAATGTTACCGATAGTTCTAAGCTCATCAAATTTTGCTTTACTAAAGTTTAGTTTCTTTGTCACTCCCTGATAAGGCTTCCTATTGATTGACAGCTGGAAGTTGATTATATTGTGGTCACTGTTCCCCAAGTGCCCCTCAACCTGCACCCCCTTTATACGGTCCGGTTTGTTGGTTAGTACTAGGTCCAGAATGGCCCTCCTTCTTGTTGGTTCCTGCACAAGTTGGTTCAGGTAATTGTCTTTAATTACTCTCAAGAATTTATCACCCCTGTGAGATTTGCAGGTTTCGTTCTCCCATGTTATATCTGGATAATTAAAGTCCCCCATGATAATTACTTTGTTTCGCTTTGACACCTCTTCTATCTGCCTTAGTAGTAAGTTTTCAGTTTCTTCTGTTGCTTTTGGTGCTCTATAGAAGACCCCTATCAGGATTTTGTTATTTTTTCCTCCCTGTATTTCTACCCACAGAGATTCCACCTGTTCGTCTCCTACCCCTATATCCTCCCGTAGCCTCGGCTTCAAGTTCGATTTGACGTACAGACATACCCCTCCCCCTTTCTGGTTCCTTCAGTCTCTTCTGAAGAGATTGTACCCCTGCAAATTCACCGCCCAATCGCACTTATCATCAAGCCATGTTTCCGTAATTCCGACTATATCATAGTTTTCATCAGTCATTCTCGCTTCAAGCTCACCCACTTTACCAATCAGACTTCTTGCATTCGTGGTCATACAATTTATATAATTTTTTTTGTTTTTTAAATTTGTTTTGTTGCTATTCGTACTTATGGCTGATCTATCAATTCTATCTGTACTAACCCCACCCCCTGCTCGACCCCCCCCATTCCCTTTGCTTGGACCCGGATCGCTAGTTACACTGGCTACCCCACTATTTCTCATTTTACCCCCCCCCCCCCAGTCCCTAGTTTAAACACTCCTCCAGCCTTCTAGCCATCTTATCCCCCAGCACAGCTGCACCCTCCCCATTAAGATGCAGCCCGTCCCTACGGTAGAGCCTGTAGCCGACAGCAAAGTCAGCCCAGTTCTCCAGGAACACAAATCCCTCCTTCTTACACCAACTCCGGAGCCACTTGTTTACCTCCCTAAGATCCTGCTGCCTTTCTAGTGTGGCTTTAGGTACAGGTAGTATTTCCGAGAAAAGTACCCTGGAGGTCCTCGCCCTAAGCTTGGACCCGAAGTCCCTGAAATCATTTTTGAGGGCCCTCCATTGACCTCTAACTTGTTCATTGGTGCCAACGTGCACCATGACCGCTGGATCCTCACCAGCCCCTCCCAGTAATCTGTCAATCCGATCCGCGATGTGTCGAACTCGAGCGCAAGGAAGACAACACACCGTTCGACGATCCCGGTCTTTATGGCAGATTGCCCTCTCTGTCCCCCTAATTGAGTCCCCCACCACTAGAACCTGTCTAGCCTGCCCTGCGCTCCCCATCCCCGTCTCACTGGAGCAGTCATCCCCCTGGCGTTCAGAGGGCATGTCGTGCTGCAGCGGTGCTGGCTCTGTAATGGCATCGCCCTCATCTGCCAACGTTGCAGACATGTTGGGTTGTGCCAGTTCAGGACCAGCCTCCCTGGATCTATTCCCTCTACGCCTCCTTCTATCTGACACCCAGCTGACTGCCTGCTCCCCCTGCACTTCCGTACTACCATCCGCCCCCGCCTCTACCCCAGCGAGTGTCTGCTCAGTGAGCACCAAACTCCTTTCCATGATGTCAATGGCTCTCAGTGTTGCCAGTTGCCCGTTTAGATCCAGAATTTGGGCTTCTAAATGTGCGACGTGCACGCATCTTGCGCAACAGTATGCCCCCCTCGATCGGCTGATCAAGGACCGCATACATTGCACAAGTAGCACACTGGATGACATTGCCAGACATGGAGCTCATCCTAATGGGGATCTACAATTTACTTGTGGAAGTAGTGAAGATAGACTTGATCACACTCCGCTCACGCTGCTACAACCGCTCACACGCTGCTGCAACCGCTCAACTGCTGACCCGCTGCTGCAACCGCTGACCCGCTGCTGCAACCGCTGACCCGCTGCTGCAACCGCTGACCCGCTGCTGCAACCCCTCACCCGCTGCTGCAACCCCTCACCCGCTGCTGCAACCGCTCACCCGCTGCTGCAACCGCTCACACGCTGCTGCCTCTGTGCAACTACTCACGCTGCCGCTCTCACGCAACCTCTTACCCGCTGAGACTTATGCACAACCGGTCACAAAATTTTTTTTTTTTTTTACCCCCCTCACAAACACTTAGACCCCCAGACACACACACACACAGAAGACACAAATAACCAGATACACAGAAGACACACACTTAGCTCACAAACACACACAGAAGATACTTATCAGCTCCTCCACTCCTCCTGGTGACGTCACCCGCTGTCCCGGCGGCCGCTCACTCTGCCCTCCTGTCTCAGCTGCTCCGTTCTGGTCCCCTCCGCTGCTGCTGGCGCTGGACTCCTGGTGGCCTCTTGGCGCCGGCTACTGCGCTCCGGTCTTCTCCTTGCTGCCCCCGCACCTGCTTCGGCGCTGGTATCGGCTGCTGAGCTGCTCCGCTGTCCCCTTCAGCCCCCCGCTCGTACCTTCGTCTCGTGCCGCTGCTCCTGGCGTCAGCCCCAGTAGTACGTGTTCCCCACAGTGGCCCCAGTAGTACGTGTTCCCCACAGTGGCCCCAGTAGTACGTGTTCCCCACAGTGGCCCCAGTAGTACGTGTTCCCCACAGTGGCCCCAGTAGTAAGTGTTCCCCACAGTGGCCCCAGTAGTAAGTGTTCCCCACAGTGGCCCCAGTAGTAAGTGTTCCCCACAGTGGCCCCAGTAGTAAGTGTTCCCCACAGTGGCCCCAGTAGTAAGTGTTCCCCACAGTGGCCCCAGTAGTAAGTGTTCCCCACAGTGGCCCCAGTAGTAAGTGTTCCCCACAGTGGCCCCAGTAGTAAGTGTTCCCCACAGTGGCCCCAGTAGTAAGTGTTCCCCACAGTGGCCCCAGTAGTAAGTGTTCCCCACAGTGGCCCCAGTAGTAAGTGTTCCCCACAGTGGCCCCAGTAGTAAGTGTTCCCCACAGTGGCCCCAGTAGTAAGTGTTCCCCACAGTGGCCCCAGTAGTAAGTGTTCCCCACAGTGGCCCCAGTAGTAAGTGTTCCCCACAGTGGCCCCAGTAGTAAGTGTTCCCCACAGTGGCCCCAGTAGTAAGTGTTCCCCACAGTGGCCCCAGTAGTAAGTGTTCCCCACAGTGGCCCCAGTAGTAAGTGTTCCCCACAGTGGCCCCAGTAGTAAGTGTTCCCCACAGTGGCCCCAGTAGTAAGTGTTCCCCACAGTGGCCCCAGTAGTAAGTGTTCCCCACAGTGGCCCCAGTAGTAAGTGTTCCCCACAGTGGCCCCAGTAGTAAGTGTTCCCCACAGTGGCCCCAGTAGTAAGTGTTCCCCACAGTGGCCCCAGTAGTAAGTGTTCCCCACAGTGGCCCCAGTAGTAATAGTGTTGCCCACAGTGGCCCCAGTAGTAATAGTGTTGCCCACAGTGGCCCCAGTAGTAATAGTGTTGCCCACAGTGGCCCCAGTAGTAATAGTGTTCCCCACAGTGGCCCCAGTAGTAATAGTGTTCCCCACAGTGGCCCCAGTAGTAATAGCGTTCCCCACAGTGGCCTCTGCAGTAATAGTGTTCCCCACAGTGGCCCCAGTAGTAATAGTGTTCCCCGCAGTGGCCCCAGTAGTAATAGTGTTCCCCGCAGTGGCCTCTGCAGTAATAGTGTTCCCCGCAGTGGCCTCTGCAGTAATAGTGTTCCCCGCAGTGGCCTCTGCAGTAATAGTGTTCCCCGCAGTGGCCTCTGCAGTAATAGTGTTCCCCGCAGTGGCCTCTGCAGTAATAGTGTTCCCCGTAGTGGCCTCTGCAGTAATAGCGTTCCCCACAGTGGCCTCTGCAGTAATAGCGTTCCCCACAGTGGCCTCTGCAGTAATAGTGTTCCCCACAGTGGCCTCTGCAGTAATAGTGTTCCCCACCGTGGCCTCTGCAGTAATAGTGTTCCCCACAGTGGCCTCTGCAGTAATGGTGTTCCCCCAAAGGGACCCCCACAGTGGCCTCTGCAGTAAGTGTTCCCCCCACAGTGGTCTCTGCAGTTTAGTGACCCCCCACAGTGGCCTCTGCAGTTTAGTGACCCCCCACAGTGGCCTCTGCAGTAATAGTGTCCCCCCCCCCCCACAGTGGCCTCTGCAGTAATAGTGACCCCCCCCCCCCCCCACAGTGGCCTCTGCAGTAATAGTGACCCCCCCCCCCCACAGTGGCCTCTGCTGTAATAGTGACCCCCCCCCCCCCACAGTGGCCTCTGCTGTAATAGTGACCCCCCCCCCCCCCCCCACAGTGGCCTCTGCTGTAATAGTGACCCCCCCCCCCACAGTGGCCTCTGCAGTAATAGTGACCCCCCCCCACAGTGGCCTCTGCAGTAATAGTGACCCCCCCCCCCCCCCCACAGTGGCCTCTGCAGTAATAGTGACCCACCCACAGTGGCCTCTGCAGTAATAGTGACCCCCCACACAGTGGCCTCTGCAGTAACTGCGACCCCCACAATTGCCCAAGTAGTAATAGTGCCCCCCAACCCCCCATAGCGGCCCCAGTGGTAATAGTGAATTAAGATGAGTCAGCACGATGAACAATAAAATGTCTATGTGCACACGAGCGTGTAGACCATTTTTGTAAATAGTATATAAGACGGGCTGAGAGTATATGGGCAGCAGGCTCGCCTATGGATCTGATGAGATGCCTGGGACCTTTACCCTGATTTGACGTGACTCCTGCCTCGATAGAAATCCAGGGCTTCATTTACAATGGGCTCTGGGTCTCTAGAGCGATGGCAGTTTTTGGGGACCGCTATAGACCAGAAATGGAAGGGACCTTTTTATTTGTTTTTAATACTTCTGTCTGCTTTATTGTCCTTTCTCTTGTGTCAGTGGGTCCCAAAATCAATCCTTCCACTATAAGGGGGTATTGCAGGCTAATGCTGAGGATGTGATGTCCCCGGGATGGGTTGTCAGTGGTTGACCAGCTGGGGTCCGCCACTTCGATTCGCCGCCGATCAGCTGATTGTCCGGCTTGTCAGTGCAGCAGGCTGGACATTGTCATTGGTGGTCTGGGTCAGGAGTGTGGTGGGTGGCTTCATTCCCATTGAGATCAGTGGGAGTGATGCTTTCAATTACACTTCCGGATTCTCATTGCAGTCAGAGCCAAAGGTGAAATGGGAGGCATCGCTCCTGTTGGTTTTGGTGAGGGGGGAAGCCATCTATTGTATTTCTAGCCTTGACTACCAATGACTATATCCAGCCCCGCTGTACTGACAGTGAGCCAGAGGATAAACTAATGTAGCGGGGATCCTGAGCGGCGGATCCCCGCTGGTTGACTGTTGGTGCTCTATCCTGGGGATAGGTCATCAATGGTAAAAGCACGGAATAACCCTTTAATTGCCAACATATTCCTTACATATACTTTTGATGTATATATTCTATATATATTGATATTTTATCAATTGCAGCTTGAACAAGGTAGTAAATGGTTGGCTATCTATCAGTTCCATGGAAATAGAGCCGTGCTCACACATTAGCAGTATAACTCCATTCACAAGGGGGCTAGGGTACTGCCATTCTCGTGATTACTGGAGGTCCCGGTGGTCGGTCTCCCAGCCTCGTACATTTATCTCCTAGTTTTCCTGGTGGTTTAGGGTAGAAGAACGGGTTCAAATGTATTTCACTTCACACTGTGAGGTGCCCCTAAGTGGTTTAGGGAGTTTTGACCAAAGTGATTATATGTTGCACAGGGCTTCTGTGGGTTCAGCTATTTCCAGTTCAGCAACAGAACTACCCTGCACTTCTTTTAATGTTTTTATGGGTTCAGGTGAGAAATGTTAAGATAAGGTAACTTTTAAAAAGGTTGAAATGCTTTAGTATGGAAAACTAATTTGAACTAAACGTCTTATATATAATGTTTATGGCCATCTCTACCACCCCAGCTGAGGCCATGCGGACACACAACTGGGTACATAGAAGTGTCGGACAAAGCCTAAGGCCTCATGTCCACTTGAAAAATACAATCCGCGCAGAATCTGCCGCGGATTTGCTTTAAGTGGTATTTTTTTTGCATGCAGATATCCGCACACATTGCTATCAATGTGATAGCAATGTTGCCGATCCGCGCGGAATGCGCGGCAGAATCGAGCATGCCGCTTTTTTTCTCCCGCGCATGAAAAATGCAATTCTTTTAAAATGCCATCCGCAGGTGCAAAATTCAATTTAACGGACCGTGGATGGCCAATGATTCCCTATGGGCAAAATCCGCTGCGGATTCCGCAATTCCATTTAGCTAGTGGACATGAGGCCTTAGAGCTCTCCTTACTGCTACACATGAAGTTCAGTTCTGGTCCCAGGGCCTTAAAGGGGTTCTACCAAGATTATAACTTATCCCCTATACACAGGATGAGGGAATAAGTGTTTAATCAGTGAAGGTCCAGTTGCTAGTACACCTACCAATGAAAAGAATTGGGGTCCTTTGTTTTTCATGGATGAATGGAGTGGCGGTCAAGCATACACATTGCTTCTTCTACATCCCTATGGAACTGCCAGAGATAGCGAGCATGCGTGCTGGGGAAGAGCTGTATCATGGGATTGATTGGCTAGTGGGAGTGGCCTAATTTAGGGATGTGGACACTATTGGGGATTATAGGACAATCAGGCCTCTATGAAGCAACATGCTCTACGGGGGCTCCTGTGAAGTAAGCAGGAACAGAGTAGAGGAGAACAAACAGTCTTTCTCGTATTATAAGCTTGCAACGTTTAAGCTTTTCTTTAGGTTTCTGTACCACTTGTTGGCGGTTGCATTTAGTAAAGTTGCATTGTTTACACTAAATGTGGTTGCAGTTGTTTTCTTAATGGGGAACCACTTGGGATTCACCACCCTACATGTTACTAATCAGTGTATCGCTTCACATCAGGAAGGAGGACATGATGGGTTGGTTGTCTGGTTATGCCCAGGATCTGTGATCATCTCAAGTGTCTCTGATCCTGGGTTTACACATACAATATCTTCCCTTGGGCTTGCCGTACAGGCTGCACTGCAGTTTGTGGCTTACGTGTTAATATTCATATCTTTGTGGAAACCAGAGCTGTAATTGCCTTCACATGGGGCAAATATTCAGTTTGTTGCACTTGCCCTGCATTTACATACCTTACCAAGGCCTCCCCCTGGCACCTGGGGCACGTGCTCCCTCTCATCCCTCATTTACATACCTCACCAAGGCTTCCCCCGGCACCTGGGGCACGTGCTCCCTCTCATCCGTCATTTACATACCTCATCAAGGCCCCCCTGGCACCTGGGGCACATGCCCTTTCTCATCCCTCATTTACATACCTCACCAAGGCCCCCCCCCCTGGCACCTGGGGCACATGCCCCCTCTGATCCCTCCCTGACCTCCGTCTAGCTACAACTTTGCTGCAAACAACCATTTTCTCACCCATATGTATTTGGATTCAATTCCATAAATTTAAGAAATGGTTTATTTAGAAAGTATTGTCTAAAATCAGCCTTCACCAGAAATTAGACACCAGAAAATAAATTCTCGCATGCTCCAAAATAAAAACTTAAGAGAAGTGTCAATTATAAAAGACTTTATTTATTTAAGGTTTTCAACATTTTAGTGTTATGGCTTCCCTAAGGCTGCAGATCCAGAAGAAAGCGAAAAATCCCTCGACACTTTTAGCCAATTTGTGTCACAGGGAAAAAATTCCTTCTTGACCCCGGGAAAAGGCGATCAGTCCTAGAACCCTGGATCAGAGCCGCTGATGATAGTGTGATGGTGGTGGGCATTGTACATGTAGAGCTGGGGTGGGGCGCTGTGTGGGTGTCCAAATGAAGTTTCTGGCTGGGTGTACAGCTAGTAGACGCTGTGTGGCGGGGTGCATGGTGACGGCGCTGTATGGCGGGGTTCAGGGTGAGGGTGTTGTGTGGCGGGGTGCAGGGTGAGGGCGCTGTACAGCAGGGTACAGGGTGGGACGCTGTGTGACTGCACCCCCCTTATAGTCCGAGGGAAGAATCATTTGCTGTTTCAGTGGATGAATGAGCGATCCTGGTTGTCAGGTCATGGTCACATGATCAGTACTTCCAGAATTACAGCCTTCATTCATTCAGAATTGTTGTCACAGCAAATGGAGGATAATGCTTGCTTCATTGCAGCATCTCTCTGTAGAGCTGGGGGGCGCTGCGTGCAGGGTGAATGCGCTGTGCAGCTGCCTGTTGGGTGAGGGCGCTGTGTGGGGGGGCGCAGTGTGGGACGCTGTGTGACTGCACCCGTCCAAGGGAAGAATCATTTGCTGTTCCAGTGGATGAATGAGCGATCCTGGTTGTCAGGTCATGGTCACATGATCAGTACTTCCAGAATTACAGCCTTCATTCATTCAGAATTGTTGTCACAGCAAATGGAGGATAATGCTTGCTTCATTGCAGCATCTCTCTGTAGAGCTAGGGGGCGCTTTGTGGCTGCGTGCAGGGTGAATGCGCTGTGCGGCTGCCTGTTGGGTGAGGGCGCTGTGTGGCGGGGCGCAGCGTGGGACGCTGTGTGACTGCACCCGTCCAAGGGAAGAATCATTTGCTGTTCCAGTGGATGAATGAGCGATCCTGGTTGTTAGGTCATGGTCACATGATCAGTACTTCCAGAATTACAGCCTTCATTCATTCAGAATTGTTGTCACAGCAAATGGAGGATAATGCTTGCTTCATTGCAGCATCTCTCTGTAGAGCTGGGGGGCGCTGTGTGGCTGCGTGCAGGGTGAATGCGCTGTGCGACTGCCTGTTGGGTGAGGGCGCTGTGTGGCAGGGCGCAGGGTGGGACGCTGTGTGACTGCACCCATCCAAGGGAAGAATCATTTGCTGTTCCAGTGGATGAATGAGCGATCCTGGTTGTCAGGTCATGGTCACATGATCAGTACTTCCAGAATTACAGCCTTCATTCATTCAGAATTGTTGTCACAGCAAATGGAGGATAATGCTTGCTTCATTGCAGCATCTCTCTGTAGAGCTGGGGGGCGCTGTGTGGCTGCGTGCAGGGTGAATGCGCTGTGTGGCGGGGCGCAGGGTGGGACGCTGTGTGACTGCACCCGTCCAAGAGAAGAATCATTTGCTGTTCCAGTGGATGAATGAGCGATCCTGGTTGTCAGGTCATGGTCACATGATCAGTACTTCCAGAATTACAGCCGTCATTCATTCAGAATTGTTGTCACAGCAAATGGAGGATAATGCTTGCTTTATTGCAGCATCTCTCTGTAGAGCTGGGGGGCGCTGTGTGGCTGCGTGCAGGGTGAATGCGCTGTGTGGCGGGGCGCAGGGTGGGACGCTGTGTGACTGCACCCGTCCAAGGGAAGAATCATTTGCTGTTCCAGTGGATGAATGAGCGATCCTGGTTGTCAGGTCATGGTCACATGATCAGTACTTCCAGAATTACAGCCTTCATTCATTCAGAATTGTTGTCACAGCAAATGGAGGATAATGCTTGCTTTATTGCAGCATCTCTCTGTAGAGCTGGGGGGCGCTGTGTGGCTGCGTGCAGGGTGAATGCACTGTGCGGCTGCCTGCAGGGTGAGGGCGCTGTGTGGCGGGGCGCAGGGTGGGACGCTGTGTGACTGCACCCGTCCAAGGGAAGAATCATTTGCTGTTCCAGTGGATGAATGAGCGATCCTGGTTGTCAGGTCATGGTCACATGATCAGTACTTCCAGAATTACAGCCTTCATTCATTCAGAATTGTTGTCACAGCAAATGGAGGATAATGCTTGCTTCATTGCAGCATCTCTCTGTAGAGCTAGGGGGCGCTGTGTGGCTGCGTGCAGGGTGAATGCGCTGTGCGGCTGCCTGTTGGGTGAGGGCGCTGTGTGGCGGGGCGCAGGGTGGGACGCTGTGTGACTGCACCCGTCCAAGGGAAGAATCATTTGCTGTTCCAGTGGATGAATGAGCGATCCTGGTTGTCAGGTCATGGTCACATGATCAGTACTTCCAGAATTACAGCCTTCATTCATTCAGAATTGTTGTCACAGCAAATGGAGGATAATGCTTGCTTCATTGCAGCATCTCTCTGTAGAGCTGGGGGGCGCTGTGTGGCTGCGTGCAGGGTGAATGCGCTGTGCGACTGCCTGTTGGGTGAGGGCGCTGTGTGGCAGGGCGCAGGGTGGGACGCTGTGTGACTGCACCCATCCAAGGGAAGAATCATTTGCTGTTCCAGTGGATGAATGAGCGATCCTGGTTGTCTGGTCATGGTCACATGATCAGTACTTCCAGAATTACAGCCTTCATTCATTCAGAATTGTTGTCACAGCAAATGGAGGATAATGCTTGCTTCATTGCTGCATCTCTCTGTAGAGCTGGGGGGCGCTGTGTGGCTGCGTGCAGGGTGAATGCGCTGTGCGGCTGCCTGTTGGGTGAGGGCGCTGTGTGGCGGGGCGCAGGGTGGGACGCTGTGTGACTGCACCCGTCCAAGGGAAGAATCATTTGCTGTTCCAGTGGATGAATGAGCGATCCTGGTTGTCAGGTCATGGTCACATGATCAGTACTTCCAGAATTACAGCCTTCATTCATTCAGAATTGTTGTCACAGCAAATGGAGGATAATGCTTGCTTTATTGCAGCATCTCTCTGTAGAGCTGGGGGGGCGCTGTGTGGCTGCGTGCAGGGTAAATGCGCTGTGCGACTGCCTGTTGGGTGAGGGCGCTGTGTGGCGGGGCGCAGGGTGGGACGCTGTGTGACTGCACCCGTCCAAGGGAAGAATCATTTGCTGTTCCAGTGGATGAATGAGCGATCCTGGTTGTCTGGTCATGGTCACATGATCAGTACTTCCAGAATTACAGCCTTCATTCATTCAGAATTGTTGTCACAGCAAATGGAGGATAATGCTTGCTTCATTGCAGCATCTCTCTGTAGAGCTGGGGGGCGCTGTGCGGCTGCCTGTTGGGTGAGGGCGCTGTGTAGCGGGGCGCAGGGTGGGACGCTGTGTGACTGCACCCGTCCAAGGGAAGAATCATTTGCTGTTCCAGTGGATGAATGAGCGATCCTGGTTGTCAGGTCATGGTCACATGATCAGTACTTCCAGAATTACAGCCTTCATTCATTCAGAATTGTTGTCACAGCAAATGGAGGATAATGCTTGCTTCATTGCAGCATCTCTCTGTAGAGCTGGGGGGCGCTGTGTGGCTGCATGCAGGGTGAATGCGCTGTGTGGCGGGGCGCAGGGTGGGACGCTGTGTGACTGCACCCGTCCAAGGGAAGAATCATTTGCTGTTCCAGTGGATGAATGAGCGATCCTGGTTGTCAGGTCATGGTCACATGATCAGTACTTCCAGAATTACAGCCTTCATTCATTCAGAATTGTTGTCACAGCAAATGGAGGATAATGCTTGCTTTATTGCAGCATCTCTCTGTAGAGCTGGGGGGCGCTGTGTGGCTGCGTGCAGGGTGAATGCGCTGTGCGACTGCCTGTTGGGTGAGGGCGCTGTGTGGCGGGGCGCAGGGTGGGACGCTGTGTGACTGCACCCGTCCAAGGGAAGAATCATTTGCTGTTCCAGTGGATGAATGAGCGATCCTGGTTGTCAGGTCATGGTCACATGATCAGTACTTCCAGAATTACAGCCTTCATTCATTCAGAATTGTTGGCACAGCAAATGGAGGATAATGCTTGCTTCATTGCAGCATCTCTCCTTAGAGCCGGGGGGCGCTGTGTGGCTGCGTGCAGGGTGAATGCGCTGTGCGGCTGCCTGTTGGGTGAGGGCGCTGTGTGACGGGGCGCAGGGTGGGACGCTGTGTGACTGCACCCGTCCAAGGGAAGAATCATTTGCTGTTCCAGTGGATGAATGAGCGATCCTGGTTGTCAGGTCATGGTCACATGATCAGTACTTCCAGAATTACAGCCTTCATTCATTCAGAATTGTTGTCACAGCAAATGGAGGATAATGCTTGCTTTATTGCAGCATCTCTCTGTAGAGCTGGGGGGGCGCTGTGTGGCCGCATACGGGGTGAGGGCGCTGTGCGGCTGCCTGCGGGGTGATGGCGCTGTGAGGCTGCGTGCGGGGTGAGGGCGCTGTGAGGCTGCGTGCGGGGTGAGGGCGCTGTGCGGCTCCCTGCGGGGTGAGGGCGCTGTGCGGCTCCCTGCGGGGTGAGGGCGCTGTGCGGCTGCCTGCGGGGTGAGGGCGCTGTGAGGCTGCGTGCGGGGTGAGGGCGCTGTGCGGCTGCCTGCGGGGTGAGGGCGCTGTGCGGCTGCGTGCGGGGTGAGGGAGCTGTGCGGCTGCCTGCGGGGTGAGGGCGCTGTGCGGTTGCCTGCGGGGTGAGGGCGCTGTGCGGCTGCCTGCGGGGTGAGGGCGCTGTGCGGCTGCCTGCGGGGTGAGGGCGCTGTGAGGCTGCCTGCGGGTTGAGGGCGCTGTGAGGCTGCCTGCAGGGTGAGGGCGCTGTGAGGCTGCCTGCAGGGTGAGGGCGCTGTGAGGCTGCCTGCAGGGTGAGGGCGCTGTGTGGTGGCGCGCAGGCTGGGCATGGGCTGGGCTACTCACAGATCGTCCATGCTTGGCGGGTTGGTAGCGTGTGGTGTTGGGTAGTTCTTCAGTATCTTCCTTAATCTTTCACTGGATGCCATGAACTCGGGTCTTGCTTCCCGTCCGTCTAGGTTGGCCCGTTCCTCACGCACATTGCCTGGTAGCCAGCAGCTCTGCGACTTCCGGAAAGTGATGGTGTTACCTGCGCTGGATCCTCTCTCTTCGTCCTCGCCTCGTGATCAGAGCTCCAGGCTTTCCACGCTGCAGGGTTAGCTTGGAATGCGGTGATGTCACAATGTTTAGAATTCTCTCATCCTATGATGTCACAATAAGTGCTCCACAGGCCGCCATCTTGTTATATCGCAAATGATGATGAAAGCGGTCGCATCACTACATGCAAAGTGGATGGGACCATAAAGGTCGCATATAAATTATGCACAACATTAACCCCTTAATGCTCCATGATGTACTGTTAAGTCATGGAGGTTTGGGCTTTGTATGGAATGGGTTCTGGGCCGATCCTACTCTATACAATGCTGTCTGGTATAGCTGACACCCGCCTGCAACATATTAATCCTTTAAATGCTCCGATCGAAGTTTGGAGGTCCCTAACGGTTACAATGGCAGCTGGGGGCCTTCTGCACACTCCCAGGGCTTCCATTGCAGATTGCCTATGAAGCCTGATCTTAAAAGGGGTTGTCCCAAGTTTGCATTCATTATAATGTTGCTTCCATCAAAAAGGCTCTTAGAGAATCATTATATTGTGCATGAGACCTAAGGTGAAATGCAAGTGCCTGTAGCGCCAAATGGTGAGGGATAGAGGAATACAATGCTTTGACATCGCAAGTTACCCAGGTTTTATCTGCCCCCCATTTGTGTCCTGCTAATATTTGAATGACACTATTGCTATTAGGAATATATCCGGGGATTTGAACTACCACAGCAATTGGGTACATAGAAAATTACAGCCTGAGTCTCTCACATAGGGATCCTCGTCCCGAAACTATTGGGCGCATGGGAGGTGGAAATACATTTTTGTGAGACTTGGGAATCCCATAAAAATTTGCAAGAATAGGATTTTTGGGAACTAGATAAGCCATTTCTTTGTCACTTAATACCCCCATTGAGCCCCCTCTGGTAATCAAATCAGACAATGAATGGGTGAATGTTACGGTGGGATCAATCTCTAATTTTCTATAAGTTTTATCATCATTGAGTATTTTTTCAACACATAAACTGTATAATGCATTGTCCATTATGGCAATGGTGCCCCCTTTGTCCGATTGCTGAATTATTAAATCAGTATCGTTAATGAGATTCTGTAAGTCACGTCTCTGGGACACTGAGATGTTAACATTTTAATATTTGGATGCATCTTTCTTCTGACTGGATCTATATAGGTCATTAAGATCTCTTTCCATACTGTTTTGAAAATCATCCAGCCATCTAGTTCTGAGATGTTTGGGGTAAAAAGAGGGATTGGGAATCCTCATATCTGATGGCATTGGAATTGAATCTGGTGCCATATCAGTGTCCATCTGTTCTTTTTCTAGTTGTTCTAAATCCCAGAGAAAGGCAGTGTCCCTTGTTGTTAGGTCTCCATGTTTGTCGTCTTGTTTTGCAGACTCCTAAGAAGCTGTTCTGTTTGCCCCATTGATTCTGGTTTGTTCGCAGAAATACTTCTTTACAATGAGGTCCCGAACAAATTTGTTTAGGTCCAGCATAGTATTGAAAGGGTCAAACGTGCAGTCAGGTACAAAATTCCTACCCTTATTGATAATTTCCAATTGCTGGTTAGAGAGAATACGGGGTGTGAAAAAAATTATATTGTCCGCTAATTCCGAATGGTTGGTCTGCGGCTGGGGTATCTCCTTCTTGGCATATGGCCCCCTCTCGGTGCCTTGTTTTTTGACAGTCTCCCCATAGTCTGCATTCTTTGTGTTGGTTCTTCAAATACCTGAGGGTCACCACTGGAGACATCTGATGATACATGGGATGTGTCCCCTTCCCACTCTGAGGAGGAGAATGTGACACTATTCAAATTGCCTGTATGACTTCTCATTGATTGTTTCTTGAGAATTGATTTGGGTTTTTGAATCCTTTTGGAACTCCAGTTGTAAACTTTGTCATCTTGGTAATCGCGTCTGTCTCTTTCCAGTTTGTTTTTTTTAATGTGAATTATCTTTTCTTCCATTTTATGTAGTTCCATATCCTCTTTTTGTATTAGATTATCCCATTCTGTGGAATTCTAAGTTGCTCTCAATTTATGTTCAATGTCTTGTATGTCTTTCTGCAATTTATTTAATTTTAATTGCTCATTATCAACTATCAATCTCATCAGAGCAATCGGAGAAGATATCATTCCAACTGGACAGAAAATCATCATCATAAATTGTTGTTGGTATTTTTTCAAACGCAATCCTCTTGGGATCATTGTAAGATCCAAATATTTATTCAGGGAGTGTTGGTCCCACCAAGTCTGTAATTCTGATTTCTTATATTTGGTTAATGATTGGATTAACCCCTTTGTGTCAGGATGCATACTTTGTATATTGTCCTGAAA
Source organism: Eleutherodactylus coqui (assembly GCF_035609145.1). Lineage (NCBI taxonomy): Eukaryota > Metazoa > Chordata > Amphibia > Anura > Eleutherodactylidae > Eleutherodactylus > Eleutherodactylus coqui. The sequence continues at coordinate 249,540 of NW_027102571.1, read as the reverse complement.
CAGACTGGATAATTTTTGCATCCTGGCCCGGACAACTGTTTCTTGTTCAGCCATCATACTTTGTTGAAAACACCAATAAAAATTAACATAGGTACATTAGAGTCCCATAAAACGTACTAATAATAGATGGTATACCTTAGTGGCTAAATTTTCATTTACAAATAGTGTGAGGATCGTGAGCAAATGTCCAAAAATAATGGAGATACTGCACTTATAAATATGGGTAGAATTTACCTCAATCCTTGTATACTTGCATTTGGTGCTGTGCATAGTCTCCTCAGAACAAGTTATTCATAGCAACAGCGGCCGGGTAATTCCAAAGAAAAAGACACTTGAAAATAGTGTGCTGTGCTGTCAGCTTGCTCACTTCATATGTCTCACGATCCACTGCTTGCTCAAGCGGTTTCACCTGCCCCCGGTCCTGGGCTTAAACAGCAGAAAATTCCATGCAGGAAAAAGTGTCATCCACGCTTGCTTGCAGAATAAAATGTATAATCTTCCTTTATTTAGACATATTTTAAATTTGCCAGGTATACACATCTCTGGACCAGACGCGTATGGCGATGGGATGAGGTGAGAGGACATTATATGGGGGATGTGATGAGGAGCAGCAGACAGTACATGGGGGATGTGATGAGTCTTAAAGAGGATCTGCAGCACCTGAAGTAAGGAATGTCTTCTCATTCACTGCCTGACTGACATGAGGCTCTTCTTAAGGAGAGTATATAGTAGATAGGTTGTTGAATCGTATATATTGTATATCATACATGTGACTATATATATGTGTGATCAAGGAGACGTACTGTCAGATGATGGGTTCTTCTTCCCCCTTTCGTTTACTTCCTTTCCTTAATTAATTCTGAATACTTGTAAATTTCAGCTTTTTCTTTCCCAGCGGAGGACACGGCCCAGGTACGATCCTGTCCTATAACAGAGCTAACAGTGCGGTTGCTATACTTTGCATCAGCAGGAACCCCTAAACATTCAATCATCCATGGCTAATATGAGATCAGAGGTGGGCAAGAAATATAATGTCACTCGCAGTCACCAATAAGATGGTGGATCAGTGATTTGCAGCCGACGGCTCTCCAGCTGTTCTGTGACCGCAGTGTGATGGGAGTTACATATCACAGACCACTTTATGTAGTAGTACAAGTATTTTGTTAGTGTTTTATATAATTGAAGCTTAATTTATATAAAACCCTAACAATATACTTGCACTACTACAACCGATCAGCTGTTCAGCGGTCGGTGCACACCTGCACTTATATAACTTCTGCAGGAAGCACGCAGCTCTGTTCCCGCACTGGTGAGGCTTGGTATTACAGGCCATTCACTACAATGGGAAGTTACCCTGCAATATGAAACCGGACCACTGCTGTGGGAACAGAGCTGTCTGCTTCTTGTAGAGATTAGCTAGTGTGCAAGTGCAGCGGCCCAGCGAACAGCAGAGTGTTGGGGGTCCTGGAAAGCAGACCCCACTGATCTCCTATTGATCATCTATTCTAAGGACAGGTTATCAATGGTTTATAACTGGACAACCCCTTTGTCTTCTCTTATTTCTCTCCAGATTGAGGCCAATAAAGAGCAGATTTCATAAAGAAGAAGCTGAATGAAGAGAAGAAAGAAGCTAAAGAAAACAACCCGGAGAAGCTGGTGTAGTATGTAGGATGCCCTAAATGTCATCTTAATAGGACTAGCATTGTGGTGTGCACCATGTAAATGAGCGTGCAGCTATTGCTGGGGGACTTTTTCCTTCCAGATCCCCCTGTGTATTAATCCTTCGGATTCCATATATCAGCTACCACTATGGTCAGTTCATATGAGGTGTAATGACGATGTGATGCTGGCAGGAAAATTCATCAAAACTGGTGCAGGTGAAAAATGGTCAGTGGAAATCTATTTGCTTTGGGTAACTGTGCCAGTTTTCCTTGCACAAAGTTCATTGAAATTCTCCCTTTGCGAGTAGACTACTGTAGGTGAAGTGATATTCTGAGATGTTCCCCATAACTTCTGACAGCACCTAATAATATAACAGGGGGTCTACTGAATGAGCAGCTGTATAGGATGTAATTTACTTAGACAGCCTATTCGCTGCATATCGCTGCTGAAGACTTAAAGGGATTGTACCAAGATATAACGTTATCCCCTATCCCCCACTAATCACAAGAACGGGGGTCCTGATGGTCTTCCCACATGAATGGAGCAGAGATAACGCATGCCTACTGCCACTCAAATCAATTAAATGACAGCACTGGAGATTGCTGGGAGTTTGTACAATTTCAGCATTGTGATTGAATGAATAGAGCGACGGTCACATGCGCATTCTCCTCTCCATTTATCTAGGCACTTTCAGGAACTCTTTTCTCAGGATTGGTGGGAGTCCCAGCGTTTGGATCACCACTGATCATAAGGTTATTCCCTATCTGGTGGATACGGGATAATTTTAGTTCTTGGTACAATTCCTTTAAACAAAGGTTTTAAACTCCTCCTTTCTGCTGGAATCAACTCCTGGGTTTGGCTCAAAGAACTGCAGTGGAGTTATTCCAAAAAGCGCTGTGTGGGAAACCACCTTTAGCGTAAGGCCAGACGTAGAATACGCATCTACCGCCGCAGAATTGTGTGCGGTAAATCAGCGATGTGTCACAGTACAAGCAATGCAGATGCGACTTCACGTAACCTTCGCACCACTTGGGGCAGATTTTGCCACTGCAAAAAATTAGTGTCAGATCTGTAACGTACGGCTTTACCGTAGCAGTCACTTGGGGAACTCTTTCTATGGATGTGGTATATGATGTCTTCCTTTTGTCTTAGACTTGTGGAAAGCAAGAAGAAAACTGTCATAAGACCAGAAGAACGGCTACTGAACTTGGAGGTGCAGGAGACTGACTGAGAAGACAAGAAACAGATGGCCTTGAGTTCCTTCAAGCTGAACTATCTGGATTCCCGGATTTCGGTGGCTGGTGAGTTCTTTAATTTCTTGTGGAAAGTTTGCATATTTTTCATGTCTGCAAATCAATTATGTGCATTGCATGTCTTTATAACAAAGTCTATCGCTGGTCTCACACCTTAGATAGCAGTCGGCCAAATGGTTATTTGGGTGACAGCTATTCCTTTTGACACAGTTGGAACATCCCTGTACACATGAAATGGTAGTCTGGTCCTACCAAAATCAGTGTGTTCAGCTGCTGTTGATCTAATGTGTATGGGCGCATTTTAAAGGGAACCTGTCACCACCTGAGAGCACCATAAACTAAGCTCTACTGCTCATAGGGCAGGTTCTGAGGGGCCCAGGAATTTTATTATGATTACCCGTCTCTCTGTTCCCGCGCGGTCACCCACGGAGGTTGGCACAGCCTGCAGACATGAGTCCACTTGCGCATGCTTCCACATGTGATGGCGTGGGAATGAGCCGGGTGAGCTTAAAAACTACATCCCCGGACTCCTTGGAACCTGCCCTAAATGGAAAACTTACTTAGATGGGAGCTCTCATGTCCTTGAGACCTCCCCAAATGGATTTCAGGCCGGGTAAGTTTATCCAAAACAGTTGTCGTCCAAAAAGGGGGGATTTTAATTGACCAAATAGCAATAAATACAGGTAGGTAGACAAATCACTGGACACAGGTAATAAAACAGATGGTGCAACGTGTTTCAGGACGGTATGTGGCCTTTTATAAAGCATAGTAAACAGGGTATCAGGACTTCCTTTTATACTAGGTGGTATTCCCTTCATAGAGGAGCAGTGTACTGGCGCTGTTCTCACAGTAAGGCCCACATCGATGACATCACGCGTCGTAACGCTGGCGTCCGTCACTGCCAGCTTTATAGTAACGTGGTGTCTCCCTGAGCTCGCTCGCCCGGGTGCTGTCACGGCACGTAGTTGTGATGTAACTAGTGATATTAGCTATGTGAAACGTTATCCCGAACGGGCGCTGCATTCCAGCGCCCGTTCCACTGGACATTGGATGGCCTCCCTGGAGTGTCATGTGCTCCAAAGGCTGCGTTCCAGCAGGGTGTGTATATCTCTTAGCTAGGTAGCCATCCTGAGAGTGAAAAAATGTAGTGTTGTTGTTTGTACAGCATTAATGATTAAAGCAGTGTGTTTAATATGGTCCATCCCTGGTCTAATGTATATAAGGTTGTTAAAATGTTGCGGATTTGGGAAACATTAAATATAAATAGTTGTGGGGCGGAGCCTGGACGCCAAGCGCAATGGCTGCCTGAAAGCAGCGCTCCCATCAACGGGCACCCACAGCTCCTCACAGCAACCACCAGCCGAAAAAGAGATGGGCAAGACAGGCAAGGAAAGGAGCACTGACCTGCAGGGCACCCCTCGCCCGACCAAAACGCAGGCTGACATGCGGGGTTTCTTCAGAGACCGTCCCGCTCGCTCCCCGCGGCCCCCCAGCTAAGATGGCGCCGGCTTGAGCGCTCGTCCCCGCTCTCTGCCAGGAGGAAGAAGAGGAGCAGCTTTCGGAGGAGGAAGATGGTGAGTCTGTCTCCAGGGGCTTTATGAAGAACCTGATTGCACAAGCCCTGCGCCCCATTGCCTTGGACTTAGCAGAGATAAAGGAGGAATTTAAACAGCTGGGGCACAGGGTTGAAGAGCTTGAGTCCTCTGCTGCGGCCATATCCTCCCACTCCCGAACAAGTCTTAAAGGAGCAGCACCTGTATTTAAATAGAGCTCTTCTGCTCCAGGAAGACTTAGAAAACAGGAACAGGCGCAATAACCTTCGCTTTAAAGGTATTCCCGAATCATATGCTAATGAATGCCTTGATAAAGTCGCCAAAGTTATTTTTGCCACCTTGCTGGGGGAGGGGAGATCGCCTAACATCTGCATTGAAAGGATCCATCGGGCCCTTAGACCACCGCCGGACCCCACCGAACCGCCCAGGGATGTGATTTGTAAGCTATTAGCGTTCCCCGATGCAGTTGCGGTTCTAAGAGCAGCCAGAACCTACAAAGACCTGAGGTTTGAGGGGGCGCCTGTCTCGATCTTCTAGGACTTAGCGCCCTCTATCCTAGCAAAGCGCCGTGCCCTGCGACCATTGCTGGAAGTCCTGAAAGCCCGAGAGATCCGTTATGTATGGCTGTTCCCATTTGGCATCAGTGCGACCATCAAGGGCAAAAGGGTTAACATACGTACCCAAGAAGAGATGCGTGAGCTGTGGAACCTCCTGGAAATAGATCCAATAGAACTCTCCAACTGGCAACCTCTTCCGGAACTCCCTCAGTTCTCGCTTCTGGAGAACCCAGGGGACTGGCTGGTAGCGGGCAGCGCAAAATCCCCGAAAGGGAAGAAGAAGAAGCCCAAGCAGGACTCGTGAAGTTCCTCATCCGCGGTAAGAATTTTCCTGCGGTGCCTCCAGATGTTGCATCTAACCGATGGGTGCCTCCCTCGGGTTTCCTAACCGTGAGTGGATCCGGGGTGACTCCCCTCTGACAAGCTGTTCGTATCAGTTCTCGCCTGCTAACCTTCGGCTCCTTCTGCGGGTCGTATTACGGATCCGGAGATGGGAGGCGCTTCGGACTGTCTTGGAGCGTTTTCGGAGAAGCGGGAAGCTCGGGCGTTTTCCCGTCACCTGACTCCTCGGGCCCGGGTCTTGAACTCCTGATAACATACGACTCAGGCCGGTGAATACGACGAGTGCCTTGAGCTGACTATCTTCAGTTGAATGTTTACCATCGTTGATGCAAGTATTTAGGGCTTTGTGCCTCTTGTTTTTCCTCTTACTTTCTCCTTTTCCGTCTGTTCTCATGTCCTAATCTCTGTTTCCCTTTTCAGAGGGCTAATGGGTGCCTGTATTGTCCAGGCCTTAACTAAATCTCTGACCTCCCGACAGGGCCTTTTGCTCTGTGGGATATCAGCAGACTGCCCCAAGGGTGAGCCGGGGGTAGGGAGTCAACGGACCCCCCCTGAGGCTCATTCAAATAGGAATCTCTCTGCCAGCAGAAGCTCTGCTGCAGCGACTTTTCTTGTTTATTTGCTTAACAGTTCTACGTCTATCCCCACCTACTTGTATCCTTCTTCCCTGCTTGTCTTATCCTCCCCTCCTCCCACGCCTTACCCCCCACTACTAAGTTTGGGTACCGCGAGAGAGAGCCCCAACGGAGACTCCTCTCTCTTCGCAAATACCATATCTGCATTGTTTACTCATTTGTGCTTTTTCTCATATTTAGTACTGAGTTTTCACGATGATTGGACTGCGTCTCACTTCCTTCAACGCCAGAGGACTTAACTCGCCCTCAAAACGCCACAGCCTTGAGCTGCTACTGAGGAGGTATGACACAAAAATTCTCTTCCTCCAGGAGACCCACTATAAAGGAGACAAATCCTTTTCCCTCCCAGGGAGATCTTTCCCTAGGGCATTTCACTGCACTCATCCCTCGTCGGCCTCGAAGGGGGTCTCTATTTTCCCTCATAGAACAATTAATTTTGTTGAGGAGGCTCAATTTCGGGACGACGAGGGCAGAGTCCTGTTCATTAAGGGCATCCTGAACAACACAAAACTAACCCTAGCTAATTTGTATACTCCAAACACAGAACAGATTCCATGGCTGCTCAAGCAGCTGGAGATTCTAAAAAACTTCAGTGAGGGTCCAATAATTTTAGCGGGTGACCTTAACGTTACTCTCAACCCCACCTTAGACTCTTCCTCGGGCCGCTCACACATATCCCAAGGTAAATTGAAAAAATTAGGCAAACGGCTTCAGGAACTGGGTTTGATAGACACTTGGCGCACCCTACACCCTACCACGAAAGATTTTTCCTTTTTTTCCTCGGTGCACTCCACATTCCAAAGGCTGGATTATGTCCTGGTCTCCTCCTCCTTACTTCCATCCCTGACCGGTTCGAATATTGACACAAGGACAATTTCCGATCACGCCCCGGTGCATACTTCGTTACGCCTCCCTCAACCAGGTGCTAGGGAATGGAGATGGTCACTAAATACCTCCCTCCTAGATCAAATAGAGGATAGAGAGTACCTAACAAAACTTCTAGAAGAATTTTTTCGTATCAATTTAACGGAGAGGTCAGAGTCTCCCCTGGTCTGGGAAGCCCACAAAGCTTATATGCGAGGCCTATTTATAGCCCTGGGCTCACGTATTAAGAAAAGGAATCAAAAAGCTATTGATGAGAAGCTTTCGCAGATAGCCAGACTGGAATTAACTGTGAAACTCTCCCAGGCGAAACAAAATATGTCTGAGCTTGCGGCGGCAAGGGCTGACCTAATACTTTTGCTTAAAGGGGTTGTCCCGCGCCGAAACGGGTTTTTTTTTTTCAATAGCCCCCCCCGTTCGGCGCGAGACAAACCCGATGCAGGGGTTTAAAAAAAAACAAAAAACGCATAGTACTTACCCGAATCCCCGCGCTCCGGTGACTTCTTACTTACCTTGCGAAGATGGCCGCCGGGATCTTCACCCACGGTGGACCGCAGGTCTTCTCCTATGGTGCACCGTGGGACAATGGTGGGACCTCTCCAAGCTAAGGGACAATGAACTACTCACCAAATTAGTGATAGGTTATAGCAACCTCCCCCTGTCCGAGGTCATATGGCTGCCCACTAGCGCCCACTATCGGGCTAAAACTTTCAACCCCCTCCTTAGAGGGCCGTGCGAGGTGTGGGACAAGTTCAGAACGACGCTTGCGCCGACTCCTTCGCCTGTCTCTCCTCTAAACGTTATGCCTAGAATAATGAACCTGCAAAGAAACCGACCTTTAGCTCCAGTGTGGAGGAGACTAGGGACACTCTCCATCTCCAACTTACAAAATCTTTCGCACCTGACCCCCCGACGATCCCCCAAAAACGACTTCCTACGGAGTCCTTCTCCTTCTTGGAGGTGGCCCAATTATCGGGTGTCTTTAAGGAATTTCTCAGCGAGCACAAGTCGACCAGGCCGCTCACTATATTTGAGAGGTCCTGGTCGGATAACAAGGCTTCTCATAAAAAGATCTCCTTTATACGCAAATCCTTTATTTCTCCCTATCAGCCCTATAAACCGGCCTTTCTCACGTCGTGGGAGAAGGAGCTGGGTATTCGGCTCTCAGAGGAGGAGACCAGGACGATTCTTGATACATCCTTCGGCCTCACTCCTTGTGTATTAGCCCAAGAGGCTCACTATAAATTATTAGTCAGGTGGTACCGTACGCCACAATGGCTTTTTGATCACAAGCTCTCCCCCCACGAATCCTGTTGGAGATGCAAGAGCGAAGTTGGCTCATATGTGCATATCTGGTGGGACTGCCCGGTGATAGTCCCCTTCTGGACGGGTGTAGGGAAAGTCATTGAGAAAATTGCGCCAGATGTCCGTCTCACACCAGACATAGTCTTTCTGTGGAGACCGAGTAAACATTTCCATCCGAAAAAGAATAAACTGATAGCCTTGCTAATAGACACAGCCAAATCCCTGATTCCCCGCTTGTGGCTCCAGAGTACGGCTCCATTGCTGGGTCTCTGGAGGGAGAGAGTCTACAATTTATATTCCTCGGAGGAACTGCACAGCTGGTCAAATAACACTTATGATAAATTTATTGTGACGTGGGCTCCTTGGCGTGAAGTGAGATCCGTGGCGTCCTGGGAGGAGTGAGACATGGTCCGTCTAAAATCCCCGCTTTGGTAGGCCTCTATTCATCTTCCCTCCCCCTCTTCCCCCCCCCTCCCCTTCTTGTGAGTTTTAGTGTATGTCCTCTTCTTTTTTCGTTTCTATTTAGTGCAGACAGGATAAGGTGATTGTCATGTGCAACCCGATGCGAGTTGATAAAGTTTCTCAGTGGAATGTCGTTACTCATTGGGAATTGTAACTCTGTGGAATGTCTGCCATTTTAGATGTTGATGTTTGATAACCCTGTTTTTTTTTTTTCCTTTCTGTGAAAAATACAATAAAAATTGGATTAAAAAAAAATATATATATATATATAAATAGTTGTAACATATAGTATTTTTGAATATGAAAACTACACATAACTAATTACATATATTATTACATATATTATAAAGCAAATACAAGCTAATACAAGCAGCTGCAGCACTACTGCAGGCAATCAATATATTATTATGCCATGGCTGCGACGATACAATCAAATACAAGCGGCTGCAGCACTACTGCAGGCAATTCATATCTAAATATAAGCGGCATTGTGAGATTTGCTGACTCCTAAACTCGTGAGGTTCTTAGCACACATTTTGATCAAAACATGTGAGCCCATCTGCCACGTCAAGGCGACCTCTTGTAGATGGGACCTACACTACACTAACCTCTCTTTAGGCCTATTGGGCTAACCCCTTCAAGTTCTCACTGTGGGAGGAGGGGAAAACATTCAAGGAGGGACAAATGGAAGCATCTAACTGATGCTTGGGGTCTAAGTTGCAAGACATTTTTCCATCTATCTAGATGTCTGGGGGTTTGTTTTTTGCAGGACAATTTTTTAATTCGTTTACCATATAATGTACGGGAAAACTGTACAATGTACATCAAACATGAGCTCAATGTATTCTGTAGGTCGGTACGATTGTGATACCAAATTTAAGTAGCTCTTTGTTGGGCGACGTTTAAAATATGAAATATCTTTTTAATTAAAGGGGTTGTCCAGCCACACAGGGTAAAAATTTTTATAATGCTGCTGCTTTCCTTTCAGTAAGGATCGTAACACACAGCATGCAGGGGCTCAAACCGGCCGGCAGATCAGCTGGAATGTCAGTTTCTTACCTTAGAATCTGATCTTCACTGCAGCTTTCAAAGATGGCGCCTCTGTGCTGCCTTCTCACATGCTCTGCGCTCTCCCTCTTCTGTGTGCGCGCTCCCGATGGCAGTAAGAGGCATGAAAAGGCAGGATTTCATGGCCTCCCTCAGCTCACGTCCTAGCCCCGCCCACGAGACGCCCACATCTATTGAACTGCTCTACAGTCTCTCCCCGCCCAGGCCCCGCCCCTGCTGCATACTATAATCAGAGGGGGTGTGGCCAGGGGAGACTGCGTTATACACTCATGTCAGGATAAATTCCTGGCATGAGTGTAAACAGCAGCACAGTGTATAGTGAATGGAGAGGGGCTGGGGAGAGCCCAGAGAGAACTCTCCTGCAGCCCCCCACTGCAAGGCTACCTTCTGCCCCCCCACCCTGCTAAAGTGAAACAAAACATTTCCCCACACACACATGCCCTCATAGTGCCCCTCCCACAGCGACCCCCCCCCCCTCACAATGACCCCCCCCCCCCCACAGTGCACTCTCCCACAGTGCCCCCCTAATGATCCCCCACAGTGCCACAAACAGTGCCCTCTACAGTACCCCCTACACATGCCCCCCAGTGTCACCCCTACAGTGCCCTCCAAAGTAGCCCCCCTCATTCCCCCCAACCACAGCATTCTCCACAGTCCCCCCTCAACAGTGCCCCCCAGTATTCCCCCCCCCCCCCACAGTGCCCTCCGCAGTACCCCCTCTACACATGCCACCCCCCCAGAGTCCCCCCCCACTGCACTCCAAAGTAGCCCCCCTCCACATGCCCCCCATCCACAGCGTCCCTATACAGTGCCCCCCCTGTGACCTCCCCCACAGAGTCCCCCTTTACAGTGCCCACACACAAGTACACTAACAGCACCCCCCCTCCCCCCAGGACTTCTGACAGCCGGGTCTCCTGACATTGCGCGCACACACACACACACACACACACACACATCACTGCACACACACATATCACTGCACCCCCCCCCCTCCCCCCTCCCCCCGGGACTTCTGACAGCCGGGTCTCCGGACTTCTGACAGCCACTTGCACACATCCATCCATCCATCCATCCCCCCCCCCCCCCCACGAGAGCCCGCCCCTCCACTCATTCTTACCTTGGAGTTGAAGAGCCAGCAGCCACGCCTCCCTTGCAGGCAGAACTGAGCTTCCCAGGCTGAAGTTCTTCTGCACATGCGCAGAGCTGTGCTGGAGAGGCGCGTCCCCGGTCGTCCCGACAAGAAGAGGACAAGAGACTTGTCGGAACCAGGAACCATGGCAACCGAGGAGCAACACAGGGGGGGGCAACCCTAAAGGTAACTGAATAACTTCTGTTTGCCTAATTTACAATGCACAATGTATATTACAAAGTGCATTGTATTGGGCAAACAGAAGTACTAAGACCTAATGTTTATGGCCGGACAACCCCTTTAAGAATTATTTTCGGTTACCGTGAGTTTTTTTTATTTTTCCGTTGATACAGCTGTGTGGCGGCTTGTTTATTGTGGATGACTGACGGTTTCTAGTTCTATTATTTTGGGGTACATACGACTTTTTGACCGTTTTTAGTTACATTTTTTCTAGGTAAACCAAAAAGTGGAATTCTGGTTTTGTATACTATTTTTTTTGGACGATGTTCACCGATATTTTAATAGATCAGACTTACAGGCGCAGCATTACCAAATGTGTTTTTTCTTTTATGCCCCTTTCAGAATTAAATCGTTTACAGCTGCTATTATTGTTATCTTCAATCACAGCTGTTGTGGCTGGAGGTGAGATGTCATAGACAGCAGACCCCCTCCATGTATGGAGCAGGCTCCGCTCCCGGGCCCACTCCATACAAACCATGCGCACATCTGCTTGGCATGTGAAAAAAAAAAATCCGGCCTCCTCCACCCCTTAATAGCCGGCCATCACTCACCTCATTTCCCCATCGCTCATTACAATACTGTGATGGGCGGGAGGAAATGCAATTACCAGTAAATGTAAAATAATCATAGACATGTGCTGCAATGTCATTACCAAAAAAAAAAAAAAATCCGGCCTCCTTCCACCCCTTAATAGCCGGCCATCGCGCACCAATGTGTTTCCCCTTCACCCGTGGCAGCACCATCAGCTGCTGCTGTCATTGGTTCGGGGAAATCCATCTACTGGTAAGAAAACAAAAATATTTTTGTTAAGGTCTTTAGTATAGCGCACATGTCTATGATTCTATGGGCGCAGATGTTGTGGCGCCTATACTTACCGCCAGCTGGGTGGTACTGCTGGCACACTCCTAGGCGGTCCCTCGGCGTTCTTTCTCCTGGTGCTCTCACGGGGGCTCAGTAGGGCTGCTCGCTCCGGTGGTCTTAGAGCTGGTGTCTAAGAGGGTCTTCAAGTTGGAGAATGAAAACCCTCTGAACATGGCCTGGTCTTTAGGTGACGGGCGGAAGTCCTTGGCCTCTGCTGCTTCCACGGCGTCCAGATGGAATGGCTCTAGATGTTCAGGCTTAGATGACTGCAAGAAAAAGGAGAAACAATTCTGATTATGGTGAGAAGAGTTTTCCAATGTGAGACAGTTATGACGTATCTACGGTTCTGGCTGTACTAGAGAGAAAGAATAGCGGGGGGGGGGGGGGGAGGTCACTGAGGTCAGATCCCCAACAATTAGGCTAATATGGCATATTCTGTGAATACACCATATATGCTGTAGACAGGGATAGCATTTTGAGGCTTTGATTTCTTGAAACTCCGGACCTGTGCCTGCAATACCAGGCACAGCCACTAAATGATATATGGCACTGTGCCTGGTATACAAGGAAGATCCCGCAGTGCTCACCTCCGCACTGATCTGATATTGATAGTCTATCCTAAGAATAAGTCATCAATATTTAATGTGGCTTTCCAATCATGAACTATTGATGGTCCATCCTCTGGATAGACACTCAGTAGTAGATCGGGAATGGCGCCCTCACCATTCAGGATGTTTTACAACTTCTGTTCATTTACTTACCTCAAGGATGTGCGGTGGGGGCACCCTCAGGGATTCCACAGAGATCCAGTCGATTTGCTGGAAAAACCGGTGTTTTCGGATGTCTCTGTTAACTCCTAGACGCTTGGCCGGGTTTCTCTTCAGGAGCTGAAATGAGAAATGTAGTTGTGGTTACTGACTATAATTACAAGAATCTGACTAGAAAAGACAATAAAAGCATCACAAATAATTTTTACAACATTAGCAACTCAAAAAAGTAAAAGGGACCTGCTTACCTGTAAGATGATGCTCTTCGCTCCGGAGGTGGACTCATTGAAGAGTTTGTGATGATACTTGTGCTCACCAGTAATCATTTGATTGATGATGACTCCAAATGAAAACCAATCGACGGCGGCGTTATATTCCTCTCTGGCGTCCATCTGCCATAAACAGAAAACAGTTAGCTGGTAAATAAGTTCTACATCATTGATAACTTCGACCGTAATAGAAAGCCATTACATGGGATCTGTGTACTGCTCTAGGCGAGCGCTGAGACCGCAGTCCTCTATACCATCCCTGGACTGCTGTCTCCACGATCCATGACCCAAGAACATTAATACATTTATGTTAAGTAATGGTATGAAGAGTCTGATCCTCTCACCTCAGGAGCAACATAGCCTTCGGTTCCAGCATAATCGTTGGCCGTTCGGTCTCCGTACATGTTCTCTAAGGCCAGACCGAAATCGGTGATCTTTACATGGCCCGTCTCAGCCACCAGGATATTCTCAGGCTTCAGGTCTCTATGGATGATTCCCATGGTGTGGAGGTGCTGGATGCCGCACACCATCTCCGCAGCGTAGAATCTGGCGCTGTTGACATCAAGCGGTCCCTTTGACTGGAGGAGTTGGTCCAGGTCCCCGCAGCTTAGGTACTCCAATCCAAGCAGAACGTGCATCTGTAATGTAGAAGAGACATATAAGGAGGTTGGTTAATATGAAGTTATACTACAAAGTCCACATCTACGGGGCACATAGCAGTGGAGTTTGGAGATGTGTGATAACAACTATACCTTGGTCTGAAATGCAAATTCTGCATGGACGAGGAAGCGACTCCCAGACGTCGGCTGCAACACACGGTGCTCCACCATCACATCTGCCAGCTCCACTTCCGCTAGCAGGGCTCTCTTCCTGATCACTTTCACTGCATACCGCTGGCAGGTAACGGTGTCTTCTGCCAGCACGACTTCCCCATAGGCTCCCCGGCCGAGCACGTGATGGAATCGCAGTCTCCTTCGGATGGTCCTAGAGGTGGTGCTTCCTGATTCTATTCTGAGTCTATTACTCCGGTCATGTGACCTATATGTCTATACATAGGGTCATGTGACCCACCACCTATACGCCCCGTAATACGTGCCCTAGCACGTCTGGTCATCCTACTTTTACGGCGCTTTTAAATAACTGCATTCCTATTTTTAAGTACGGGACGGCGCTTTCTACAAGCCGCGCCCCTACCTCAATCACGTGACGACCACGTCACCGCGATCATGAGTATCCGCGCTACTTTTTAGATCACCCATATCGTACATTTACTTACACACATGATAAGTATAACCCCATAGGGCACAAAAAATACGCCTTGTTGTTACTATTTGGAGACACAACACGGTAACCCCGCCCCCTCTCTGATGACGCTCTACCCGTCATCACGTCACAACCATGTGACCCATCACGTTGTCATGTGACCTCCCAATCATGGCGGCCGCCACATAGCAGTATGGGCGGGTACTTTTTACATTTATCTTACAGGCATATATATATATGTATATATATATATATATATATATATATATATATATATATATATATATATATATATATAATATGGTGATGTTGCTATGTATATCTTATGTCATTTTTTGTGCTTGATAAAGTCTTGCTAGACGAAACGCGTTGCACTTAGGACCTGTGTGTCCCAATAAAGAATCCTTTTTTGTTATTACTTTTCTGTGGATTCTTTTGGCCATTACAGTCCCCTGTAAGCAGTACTATTGCAGTTAGGCCTGTTTGCGGCCTTCCTGACTATTTTTTTCTGCCTGGAGTTTGCCTTACTATACCGCTCTCAGAGACAAAGTCTACGCATATAATTCCAAGATTATTTACACCGGCCTGTGTCTGCAGTGAATTTGACGCTCAGCGTACGGCCAACACAGATACTTATAGAGAGAAAGTGATTTACACAGTATATAGCCTGTCTTCTTTAAAAAAAAAAAACACGCCCAAAAGCTCCTTCGTTGGGCTAGTCTGCATTTTACTGGGTGCCTGGTGGGAGTTTTGGTGCATCACTATTGCATTGCTGGGCCTGTTTGCGGCCTTCCTTCCATTTTTTTCTGCCTGGAGTTAGCGTTACGATTCCGCTCTCTGCGTGAAAGTGTTTGCATATAATTCCATAATTATTTACAGCGGTCTGTGTCTGCTCTATTCGTAATCCACCATGCTGAGGGGTAGGGGTCGAGGATGTGGATTCCTCTCGCTAAGAAACCTGAATGTTCCTCAGTAACTTCTCCATTTTTGTCTGGTTCTTCATGAGGAAGATGCCGATGCCTGAGGCGGCCCGCAGGCTGTTGCCCCCGGCAACCAATCACAGAGCAGCTTTCGCTTTCCCTCAGCTCTGGTTTAGGACAGTTTTTGTTTTAGCCCCCTTCATAAATCTCCCGCCATGTTCGTCAGACCATCAACTCTCAGCAACCTAGGCCGTTCCCGTGACGTCGTGACACATCCGCTAGACAGGTGTGCGCCACAGACATGTACTCCGGTGAGCGTCTCGTGGCAAACGGCTTCATTTAATCAACGTCAGAGAATATATCTATGAAGGATGCAAGACGCGCAAAACTCGTGTGACTATGAACCATATATTATATCCATACACACGAGCGATGCTGTGAGGGGGAAAATAAAAAACGCAGCAGGTTTTTTTTTTCCCGCGTTCCTCAGTACGCCTCGCCCATTGATTTCAATGGGACCTTAAATACGTTGCATGGCTCTCGTGCGATGCGATGATTCCGATTGAAATCAATGAGAAACACTTCTGATCCGCTATCGCGCTATGAAGCGGTTTGCCTAAAAGTCACCTCGCAGTCGCGGAGTAAAAAGTTGATAAGCGTGATATCGAGCCAAAAATTGCGCCCGCCTGTGTGTAACTAGCCTCAGAGACGTGATATGGCGGGAGGCTGCTGCCATCACTGGTGTCACACTAGCAGATGGCTGGCTATATGCAGATTCACATACAAAAGGTCATGGATGCTGCAGGCGCCATTTTCTGCACTCTTCAGAGGGAATGAGGCAAAAGAGTACAAAGTTAGGGCTTAAGCAGACAAGCGGATGCACAAATATGCTCACCGCAATGGAGGGTGTTGGTGCATGAACACGTTAGAAGTCTTGTTTACTGCTTAAACCCGTGTAATCGCGTGCGTTAAATAAAAAAAAAAAGGGGCAAGGCCTATCTTTTCTCGCACGCGAGAAACACGGTCGTCAGAATTAAACCATTAAGATCAATAACTATGCTTCATCATGTTGTGCGTGCGCAAAAAGCTCCACAACCGCGTTCATCTGTTTACGGGCTTATTTAGACGACCTTTAGTGCTGTTAGAAAAGAAAAAAAAACATGAAACGCGACCCCAGGAACGATTTTTTTGACGCTTAAAATATTGCGCCTTGAAAAATAGGACATACGCGACCGTTTTCAGTCGTGCATTTTATATGTCGCGTGAAAAGACAGGTCTTCAGGGAGTTACTGGCGTACAACGCAGGGAAAAAAAGGAGGCTCACCCCAACTAGGCGTTTATCGACTTTCTGAGGATTTTACAGCGATTGATTGTTTCATCGTTCTGCGTGGTTTTTTTACATTCAAACTGCAGCGAATATAGATCAGGACTTGATTCATTCATCTCGGGTGAACGTTACGATACATACGGTCGTGTGGAGGTGGTCTTAGGGCTTCTTTACACTGGCTATTGCGGCAAAATAGTGTCTTTCTCGTCCATATCATTGGGGGCCACAGCCTAGACCATGGGATATAGCCACTGCCCTAGGAGGCGACACTAAGCAAAAAAGTGTTAGCGCCTCCCCTCTGGCTATATCCCCCCTGCAGGCACTCAACTAATTAGTCTTTAGCTTAGTGTCTGCTAGGAGGCAGACGTGGCTATTCGCGGGAATCCGGGGAGTCGGGGCTTTTCCCTGGCTCTACTTGCCTCCGGGGGAAAAGCAGGCAGGGGGTGTCTCCTCCACTACTGCGGCGTCTCACCCAGGGAAGAAAAAGGGGCCCGACCATGCAATGCGCATCTGAGTCGGTTACCCGCCAGCCATAGGGCTCCCCCTCCCTGGAGTGCGCACTGTCTGACGGTGACGCATAGGGGGCAGCCCTGCTGGAGCGGTCGATGCACGGACAGGCTGTGGCCCCCGGACAAGACACCTCGTTTGGGACTCCGTACAAACAGCGGCGGCGGCAACGTCCGGGCAATGCAGGGTACCTTTGGGAGCACCAGGACGACAGCGGCAGCAGCAGCAGCAGCTCTCCCGGGCAGGGGCAGAAGCAAGGCAGGTTACAGAACACTGGGACGCCGGCCGGCAAGCCACTTCCGGGCGCTGCGCTCCGGGGGGCGGGGCGCCGTCGGCACGGCCGGAAAACGTCACTTCCGGGTCGCAAGTTTAAAAAGAGCAGGCAGACAGGGGACTGACCGCTCTCAGCAGCTGGACACCTAGTTCTGCCTGCACTTCGGAGCCCAGCACTGCACAGCTCTCTGAGCATACAGAGGCACACAGGCATTCAGCCATCCAGACCTGCAGTCTTCCCTTCGGCTACGGAGAAAGCACCCGGACAGCAGCAGCACCTCCTGTCTCGGGCACCAGTAGCGATAACAACGCCGCAGCAGTCCCTGCCACAACACCTGCCGGGTCACCAACGCTGCTAGATCTTGTGGTGGACCCGCGTCGACTTCCGACAGCATCCAAGCGTCAGGACCAGAGACTCCAGCTGGACCGGGGGAACTGCAGAAACAGCTGCTAGACCGGATAAGCCCTGCCCAAGGCAGCACTTCGCGGTGTTTCCCCTCGCCCTCCCTATCCCCCCTGCAGGCATTACTGCAACAGTACGTAGCTTCCCCGCTACCTGGAAGTTTGTTCCCCTTGCCATGTCTGACCCTAGATCAGAGGGTTCCAGCCCGGCCAAAGGGAGGGTGAAGCATTGCGCTTGCTCTACTTGCAGCGTTAAGTTTGCTTGCGGTCAAGCCGACCCCCGCTGCGCTAGATGTGCCACGGCACGCGCAACTCCAGGGACCCCGGTGCCCCCCGCCGCCCCTGTGGAGCCAGGGTCCGAACCCCAATGGGCAAGGTCCCTGGCCGCTGCCGTTTCTGGCTTGGCCACATCCTCTGCGGCCCAGCTCAGACGCGTCCTCCTCGGAATACGTACGAGGGAGGGCACGCAAAAGAAGGAGGTCCCGCAGCAGCGAGGACACTCCCCGTAGATCGCGCCACACCAGGAGGTCGTCTAGATCCTCCAAGTCCAGACGATCCAGGGACTCGCATGGCTCTCATGAGTCCAGGGAGTCCGTGCATACGTACCACAGATCAAGGCATTCTTCACGGTCCCGTTATTCTGCGAGATCGGCCCGGGCTCACCATGAGTCCCCTCGAGCGTCTTGCTCACGGGCGTCCCATGACACGGCCCAAACGGCAGGCGAGAGCAGTGGGTCGGAAGACTACGACCACTCTGCGGGCTCGTCGGTTTCGGAGCTAGACGAGGAGCAAGTGTCGCGCCTAGCCAGTCTAATGGACAGCCTGGTAATATCCTTAAGAGAAACCCTCCAGGTTACGGAGGAAACAGTAGAGACGGCACCTTCCACGGTGTCGTTTAGACGGCAGAAGAGATCACGACAGGTCTTTCCAGACCATCCGGATTTTTCAGAAGTCCTTAACAAGGAATGGCAGAACCCGGACAAAAGATTTAGGCAACCCGGGAAAACTTGGGAAATTACGTACCCATTCCCAGGGGGTTTGAAAAAGGGTTGGGCGGTACCTCCGGTAGTCGACCCACCAGTGTCACGGCTAGCTAGAAGCACAGCATTGCCAACAGCCGAAGTAGCAACGCTGGCTAACCCGCAAGACAGGAAGCTGGATACTTTGGCAAAAACAGTGTTTTCAGCCACAGGCACGGCCTTGCAGCCGATTTTTGCGGCTGCATGGGTCAGTAAGGCGTCTATAGCCTGGGCCAAACAACTACGAAGAGACATTATAGCAGGCGCTCCACCAAGTGAGTTGCTCGAGCTGACAGACAATGTCATACAGGCAAACAAGTTTGTATGCACAGCAGAACTTGACGCAGCCAAGTTTGTGGCCCGGGCGTCCGCTGCATCGGTCGCGGCAAGGAGAACTCTCTGGCTGAAGAGCTGGTCAGCGGATACAGTGTCCAAGATGGCTCTAACAAAGTTGCCATTCGAAGGAAACAGGCTATTTGGGCCTAAACTGGATGACATGATAAAGGATGCCACAGGCGGCAAGAGCACGTCATTACCGCAAATGCCGGCAAGAAAGGAGAAGGTCCCTTTAAAAAGGAAACCGTTTTTTAGATCCTTTCGGCGTTTTTTGTCCCGCCCAGGGTCGGGGCAGTGGTCCCAGTCTACGAGAACCCCGACAGAGTCAAAGAGGGGCCCCTCTTTCAAAACAAAACAAACGTGGCGATCCCGACCCGGAACATCTAAAACGGCGGGATCAAAGAGCGTGGCGTGAGACGCTGCCCCCACCCAGTGTCACCAGGGTGGGGGGCAGGCTCTCCCAATTTCGGGAGACATGGGGGAGGCGCATGAACGACAAGTGGGTACAGGAGATTGTGACATCCGGGTACGCAATCGAATTCACGACTCTCCCACGGAATTTGTTCTGTAGGTCCAGAGTGCCTACCACCCCGGAAGGGGTAGCCAACCTACAGCAGGCAGTGCAGAATCTGCTGGCACAAGGGATTGTGAAACCGGTGCCAGGGGCTCAGGAGAGGCAAGGGTTCTACTCAAACCTTTTTCTGGTACCCAAAAAGGACGGCAGAGTGAGGCCGGTTCTGGATTTAAGAAGGTTGAATCGATTCGTCAGAACAAAACATTTCCGGATGGAGTCAATCAAGTCCGTGATAACCTCCATGCAGCCGGGGGAATTCCTGTCCTCAATAGATATCAAGGACGCCTATCTCCATATCCCGATTCGGGAAACACATCAAAAATTTCTTCGTTTCGAAACACAGGGAAGGCATTTTCAATTTACGGCCCTACCATTCGGCCTGTCCACCTCGCCAAGAGTTTTTACGAAGGTACTAGCAGCAGTGATGGCGCTAGTCCATGCGGAAGGTATATCGACCATTCCATACCTGGACGATATACTAATAAAAGCACCATCGTGGGACCACAACATCAGGAGCTTACATGTCACGATAAAAACTCTAGAAGAATTCGGCTGGATAGTGAAACGCGAAAAGTCATGCCTAATACCGACACAACGCTTGGAGTTTTTGGGCATGATATTCGACACCAGCCAGCACCGGGTCCTGCTACCTCAGGCAAAGGCAGACAAGCTCCGGCAGGGTGTCCGGTCCCTAATGCATGGGAAACCACTAACCATCAGACACTGCATGGCTACCTTGGGCCAGATGGTGGCAGCATTCGAGGAGATTCCCTTCGCCCAGTTCCGGTGAAGGAGGCTACAACACCTGATATTGTCGCGCTGGAATGGGTCCCGGCTGACCCTGGAACAGCGGATCCAGATAACCCCTCAAGTCCAAGGGCCGCTGAAGTGGTGGCTGAAACCTGGCAGGCTTCAGGCGGGACGGCCTTTGGGCCCAAGGCGATGGACAGTAGTGACGACGGACGCCAGCCTTTCGGGTTGGGGCGGAATACTGAGGGACCAGTCTGTTCAAGGAGTTTGGTCTCAAAGAGAAACAAGGCTACACATAAACATCCTAGAATTACGGGCCATCTACCTGACTCTCCGACACTTCGGGCCCAGTCTCAAGAGAAAAAGTGTACGCATCCAGACGGACAACACCACAGCGGTGGCCTATGTCAACCGGCAAGGGGGTACACGGAGCGCGTCGGTAATGAGCGAGGTAGCAGGCATACTAACATGGGCGGAGAAGCATCTGAGCTCAATATCCGCGGTCTACATCCCCGGAGTAGAAAACTGGGTGGCGGATTACCTAAGCCGGGAAAGAGTAGATCCCGGCGAATGGGGTCTGCATCCAGAAGTCTTTCAGACGATATGCCGGAAATGGGGCACACCAAACGTGGACCTCATGGCGTCCCGGCTAAACTACAAAGTACAGCCATTTGTGTCCCGAGCGCGGGATCCACAGGCAGCGGCAACGGATGCGCTGACCATTCCGTGGGGGGAGTACAAACTTCTATACGTATTCCCGCCAATCCCGCTCATACCGAGGATCCTAGGGAAAATCAAGCAGGAAGGGCGACCAGCGATATTAGTAGCGCCAAACCGGCTAAGAAGAAGCTGGTACGCGACCATCATAGAAATGCTGTTCGACACACCGTGGCATCTTCCGGAGCGAAGAGACCTGCTATCCCAGGGACCTTTCGTTCACCCGGATTCCAAGTCTCTACATTTGACGGCCTGGCCGTTGAGACCGAGGTGTTGAGAAGAAAAGGTTATTCGGAGAATGTTATTCAGACAATGATACGAGCCAGGAAACCAGCCTCATCAGCAATTTACTATAGAGTCTGGAAGCGCTTCTTCATCTAGTGTGAGGAGAGGCGGTTACAACCGATGCAATTTTCGGTGGCCAGAATTCTTGCATTCCTACAATCAGGCCTCGAAGTAGGATTAAGGGTAGGCTCGCTTAGGGGACAGGTGTCAGCATTAACGGTACTGTTCCAAAGATCAATCGCAAATAGGATGGCTGTACGTACATTCCTGCAAGGAGTCGCCCATACAACACCCCCGTTTAAACCTCCGGTCCAAACTTGGGAACTTAATCTCATGTTGGACACTATTACAGACCAGCCTTTTGAGCCGCTGAAGGAAATCTCGATGCGGCTACTGACCTGGAAGGTGGCATTCCTCGTCGCTATCACGTCGATCCGTAGGGTCTCAGAACTAGCGGATTTGTCTATACAGACGCCATATATGACCTTCCACCAGGACAAAGCGGTACTAAGACCATCACCCGAGTTTCTACCAAAAGTAGTCTCGCAGTTTCATATTAATGAAGAAATTGTCTTGCCTTCTTTTTGTCCAAATCCAGTACACAAAAAGGAAAAAATGCTGCACCACCTGGACGTAGTAAGGGCGCTGGAAACCTATGTGAAAAGAACAAAGGAATTTCGTAAGACCAACTCCCTGTTTGTTATTCCGGAGGGGACCCGAAGGGGCTTGGCAGCCTCAAAAGTCACCCTATCGAAATGGATAAGGTCCCTGATAACAGAAGCGTATCGCGCCTCGGGACGCTCGCCACCATTTCGGGTTACGGCCCACTCCACACGGGCGGTAGGGGCTTCCTGGGCAGTCCACCACGGAGCCTCAGCCCTTCAGGTGTGTAAGGCAGCCACCTGGACTTCCTTACATGCATTCTCAAAATTTTATAAGGTCCACATAGCTGCATCATCTGACGCCGCTCTTGGACGGAAGATCTTGCAGGCGGCGGTCGTTTGACCGCACAGCCGAACTGTGAATGCCCACCCAATATATTTTTTCGGGACTGCTTGTGGACGTCCCATGGTCTAGGCTGTGGCCCCCAATGATACGGACGAGAAACAGATATTTTTGGTATAACTTACCATAAAATCTCTTTCTCGTCACGTTCATTGGGAGCCACAGCACCCACCCCTTATTACTTAGGCGGTTGCTGGAACTTTCTGTTCTTCGGTCATTCTTTTGGCAAAAAAAAATAAAAATAATTTTTTTTTACGCCAAAGATATGTGTTCTGTTATTTATAAAACATAATATGTATAATTTTACTCCCACTGGCTTCCTACTGCTTGCAGACAGACTAATTAGCTGAGTGCCTGCAGGGGGGATATAGCCAGAGGGGAGGGGTTAACACTTTTTTGCTTAGTGTCGCCTCCTAGGGCAGTGGCTATATCCCATGGTCTAGGCTGTGGCCCCCAATGAACGCGACGAGAAAGAGATTTTACGGTAAGTTATACCAAAAATATCTGTTTTTTCCCACAATTTTTGAGCGTCATTTTTTTTTTCTTCACGAAATTTTGTAGTAATTTTTGCGTAAAAGTCAATAAGACTTTGTAATGTTAAAAATGCATTGCACGATTGTGCTTTGCGATGCGATAAAAGGGAGGCTATATAGGGAAAAAACGCAAAATGCAAAAAGATAGGGCATCGCGTTATTTATTTTTTTCGTCACGCAACATCGCATGAATAAAAACATTGCCAATGTGAAGGTAAACATTAAAAATCATAATTCTGCATTTTTACTAGCTCCCACACGGCGCAAACATTGCATGATTTTATCACAAGTGTATAGCCGGCCTTAGCCCTAAATAAGAAACGTTTGGGTTTCACAGGAAGGGAATCAGCCTGTATATAAACTGATGTACCAGTCCGACTCACACGACCGTAAGCGTAAAACGCTGCGCGTTACCGCTGTGGAGCCGGCCTATCGCTGCGTATGGCAGCGGTTTTGGACTGCGCATGACAATGTATCTCGCTCACACTGTCGTGCGCAGCCTTCCTGGTTTTGTTTAACTTTCAAGCTCTGTCGCTTTGCAGTGGCGCGTATAAATGCCGCACATGCGCCGTGTAATTGTGTATGTATAGCATTAATTATGCGCCCATAGAGAACAATGGGCTTCATCATGCGATAAAGGCTATGGCCTCTTTCACATGCGGAGCTATGCGTGCAAAAATCATCGCAGAAAAATCACGCGACTATTAGGAGGAATGGTTTCCTACGGGATCGTTCAGATGTTTTTTGCGCATGTAACATTTCTTTATCTGAACGTTCGCATAGAAAACCGTCGGTTCCAATAGCTGCAGGTTTTTTACGCGCGTGATTTTTGCACACGTAGGTCCTCGTGTGAATGAGCCCTTAACCGGGCCCTTTTTTTTTCCAGGCCCTTTTGTTTTTTGCTCCCCCGTTTTAATAAATCATAACTTGTATTTCTCCATCGCCGTCGCTGTCTGAGGGCTTGTTTTTTGCAGGCCGAAAAAAAATTGTAAGTGGAAAAAAAAAGAAGAAATTCTGCCATATTTGGGTGCATCTTGTTTCTACAGTGTACACACTGCAACGGAAATGACATGATAGCTTTAATCCATGGGTCAGTGTGATTACTATGATACCAAATCAAGTAGTTTACTATTTTTATTTATTTTTTGCTGTACTACTTTTATTTTTTTCCCCAAAATATTTAATTTTTTTAAATGATCTTCTGCCGCCATAACGTCTTTATTTTTTCGTTGACGTAGCTGTGTGAGGGCTCAGTTTTTGCGGGATGTCCTGTAGTTTTCCGTTGGTACCATTCTGGAGCATTACATTTTTTTCTTAAAGACGGGGTGTCCAAAAAGTAAAATTCTGGTGTTTTTTTTTTTTTTTATGACGTTCACTGTGCAGGGTAAGTAATGTGTTACTATGACAGATTGGTCTTTTACGGAAGCAGTGATGCCAAATATGTATTTTTGTTTTATTAATTAGAGTCTTTTACTATAAATATGGCAAAATGTTTTGTTTTTTTTTTTATAATTAGTAAGACTTTTTAAAACTTATTTTCACTTTTTTTTGTCCCAGAGTGAACATGAGCATGTGATGCTTTGATCGCTCTTGCAATATGATCATCATAGTAACATAGTATGTAAGGCTGAATGAAGACAATGTCCATCTAGTCCAGCCTGTCTATCCTCCTGTGTTGATCCAGAGGAAGGCAAAAAACCCTAAGGCCAGAAGCCAATTAGCCCTTTTGGGGAAAAAATTCCTTCCCGACTCCCTAATGGCAGAAATGATGAAATGCCATAGCGTTACATCATACTGTGAATTGACAGGCAGTCTACCAAGCCACCCCACGAGAATGCCTGGATAGGCATTCTGCTTTGACAGTCCTGGGGCCTTTCAGAAGGCCCCTGGCTGCCATGACACCCGCACGGCTCCCTGTGATCTCCATAGGTTCATTCTCATAAGCGTGTTTCTCACCTCATCTTTCTGCATGACAGGGAAGGGTTGTGACCCAGCGGACGTAGCAGCGAGAAGATGACCATCGCCACTGTATGCCACGGAAAGGAGGTATCGTGCGTGTGAACTGGCATTGTGAGTGCAACCCGATTACTGTAAACCTTGTTTATGCACAAATACGCTCCACTGCGACAATCGTCTTGTCGCGTACATTCGTCTGCCGAAGCCCTAGGGCCTCTTTCACACGGCGATTTAGCACGCTGTTTTCTGTGCAGAAAAGCGGTCGCAGAAACCGCAATGATTTTTACGTGCATTTGCGCTCCTGATATTCCATTAGAGTCTAGGGGGGTAAGCAAATGCACTCTCATATGCATAAAATTGCGCCGACGGCTCCTTCACATGAATGTACTTTAGTCCCCTTATAATCACAACCATATAAAGGGAAAAAACGAAACCGCGGATCTCTATGGGATTTCAGTGGTTTCGTTTTCAGCACCTCCTTTCCTGCCCGTGATTTGTACGCATGATTTGTCCGTGCTGCCGAGCGTAGTTTCGCCTGTGCCAGTCTGAATAAGCCTTAGGCCTTATTCACAGGACGCCTTTTACATCAGTATTTTGTGAGCCAAACCTGGAACGGGCCAAAATACGGAAGAAATGAAAATCTTCCCATTAGACTTTCTCTACACTTCTGGTTTTGGCTCACAAAATACTGATAAAAATCCGCCCGTGTGAATAAGCCTTCAATTCTGTGTGCATGAAAAGAAAAATTGTGTCTCACTGGCTTGGCAAGTGATTTATATGCGATGCGTTTTTTCTGTCATATTGGAGCAATATATGATTTTTTTTCACTCGCGTGAAAGTAGCGTGCACAGTATATACAAAATAGCTGAAAAAGCGCAGCTTTAGGCCTCTTTCACACAAGCGTTGCGTTTACACGCAAAAGCATCGCGTGAAAGAATTGAGGCAGCGCAGCATTGCTGCAATCTAATCCCTTTTGGAATTAGCGCTGTCTCGTCCATTCACAGGGCTGCATCGCGTAAATGGACTCCGCTGCCGCGCTCGGCAGAATGGCTTCTATTAAGCCTTAATAGCTAAATAGAAACCAGCCGTCTTCTGCAACAAGCGGCGGTAAACTCCTTCCCCCTCTCTGTGATTTTCGTCAAAAGATAGGTCATGGCCCATATTTTGATGCTGTGCGGGAGGGGGAGGAGGGGAGGTAATAATCGCCCGTGTGAATGAATGCATTGGAGTCCAATGCTTCACATGGCGGCGATTTGTGGGCGACGTTTATCTGCGAGAAAACATTTGTATGAAAGCAGCTTTATGAGTGCGATATCAGTCCGATTTTCTAATAGCGATATTGCGCTTGCCCGCGTATGTGTATTCGCATCTGCAGATATTTTGCTGGCTTTTGTGCATTCAAAAAAATATCCACCGCTGCTCCCAGCTATTGAAATTAGTCTAACGAGTTCTGGATGCGTTCCTTTCCTGCGCAATTACGCAGCGTATCACGCACCTCCTGGCATATCACATGCATATTTGTGTATCCCCATTGACTTCTATGGGGACTTTTGGTGTGCAAAAATGCCGCAAAATAGAGTATGTTGCATATTTTTTTGCGTGAATTGTGAAAATGCGCACTTGTGGACAAACACATTGAAATCTACAGGGTTCTATTCGCTGCATAAATGCACACGCAAACACACCCATGTGAAGCCAGGAGTTCCTGCACATGGACATTTACACGCGTGTGTTAGCATGCGCAAAATTTCTGAGCACAATACGCAGAGAATAAAACCCATTGATTTCAATGGATTGGTTTTCATTTCCTTTTTTTTTTTGCCCAAATGCGAAAAAACCGCTGCATGCTCTACTTTTGTGTGCATTTAAAGTCTATAGGGAGTGCGCAAATGTGCGTGCAATACGCTGTTCAATTCCACGAGAAAAATAACACACCTGGAACTCACTAGGGTAAATAACCATTTAAGTCGGGGAGGGCTTGTTTGCAGCACGCAAATGAATAGGCCCTGTGACACAGAAATGACAGTAAAATACACGTAAAAAAAAAATTGTTCACTGCGTGCAAAAACGCATACGCCCATGTAAAGCCCTTAGCACTCCTTCACACGCGCGTGACGCAATCACGCGAGTGTGTGACGCATTTCCACTCTAAAATGGAGCGCAATCACTTCGTCTTGTGAGCGTTCCTGCGCAGGTAAGTGTCCTTTTCTGCACTGCCGGCCCTGTTCACACCTGAGAGGGACACAACCAGCAGTGAAAATTGACCAGTGGTTGCAGTTCCCACGGCCGATTCTCTGCGCGCAAAAGCACTCGTGTGAAAGAGCCCTCACTGATCTCTAAGGGCTCATGTCCACGGGCAAAATAAGAATTAAAATCCGCAGCGGATTTTAACTCTTCTCCTGCCTGCGGATCCGCACCCCATAGGGATGCATTGACCACCCGCGGGGTAGATAAATACCCGCGGATCGTCAATAAAAGTGATTTAAAAAAAAATGGAGCATGAAAAAATCTGGACCATGCTCCATTTTCATGCGGGTCTTCTATTGAAGCCTATGGAAGCCGTCCGGATCCGCTGGAGACAAAATTCGGAATTTACTCACACCCTCCGTTTCTTCTCTTCGCGGCGGCGCCATCTTCTCTCCGTCGCGGCCGGATCTTTTTTCTTCGGGATGGCGCATGCGCGGGGCACGTCACCGACGTCATCATGCGCATCCGCCGAGCCGAAGAAAGAAGATCCGGCCGCGACGCAGAGAAGATGACACCGCAACGAAGAGAAGAAACGGAGCGGATGGGAGGTGAGTTAATTCTCATTTATTCTTATTTTCAGCCCTCATGTCCGCGGGGCAGGAGGGACCCGCTGCAGATTCTACATGGAGAATCCGTAGCGGGCCTGATTTTCCCCGTGGACATGAGGCCTAAGGCTTTATTCACACGAACGAGAAACTTGTGCAATTTCTGTGTGATGCAATGCGCACAAAACACGCACGGATGTGAAGTCCATTCTTTTGAATGGGCTCATACACATGAGCGATGTTTTCCCGCATCGCGGCACGTCCTATCTTTGGGTGAGCTCTCGCATCGCATCTCCCATCTACCTCACTGAAAGGAATCCCCGCAGGGATGAAGGGAATCCCTGCAGCTTGGGACGACCTTCATCGGCAAAGGAAGGGGGAAAGAGATTAACATCCCCGTAGGGACTCCCTTTATCCCCACAGGGATGTTAAACACCGTCCCCCCTCCCTTTGCCGGTTGGCTCGCATAGTCTCCCATAAAAGTCAAAATTAGAACATTTTCAATGTTTTCACTCATTCGATGTTGCAAGAAAAAAAAATAGCGGCGTGTTCTATCTTTCTGCGCTTTGTTTATCTCCCATGTTTCCCTATGGCGCCTCCTTTTTATCACATTGCAAAGCACCAACTTGTGATTTCCATGCGATGACTTTTTAACATTAGAAAGTCCAATTGACTCATAAATCGCGAACGGCAGCCATGTTTTTGGAAAAAACAGCAGCGTTGATGCTCAAAAAAATTGCGGGGAAAAAAGTAGCGATTTTGCCACGATATCGCGATCGCCAGTGTGCAGGAGCCCTTAGGGAGCTTTCACATGAGATGGAAGCTAGTCGCACCACAAAACCATCATCAGACTTCTCGCGGTTATTTTCAAACTCCTGCACTCGGATGCGGAGTTTGAAAACCCAACGAATGGGAAGAAATTCCCCTCGTTCAGGCGCACCGCAGCTCCGTACTGCCGAGTGTAGTTGTGCCCGCACTCATCTGGAACCGCCCTCACTCTGTATTTGGTCTTTCTTGTGGTTTTCTTTGCAGGTGTATAAAACTACAATTTTTTTAAACACACACAAAAAAAAAAAGCGCAAAAATCTCACACAGATTTACTGAATTTAATTGATTTGAATGAACAATTTCGATCAGTAATACAGACCATAACGGGACGTACTGCGTTTTTTTATTTTTTTCACGCATGTAAAATACACGTTTGAAAAACACAAGTCTGATTGCCCTAATACAAATCAATGGCGTTTATGCTATCCGTATAAAGCGCGTAATCTGGAGCGCAAATACACCCGCGTGAATGAGGCCTGAGTCTAAGGGTGGCTTCACACGTGCGTATGCGTTTTTGCTAGCACAAGGCATTTGTGAGCATGTTTGCATGCACAGGGCATCTTCACATGGGCACAAGACACACGCCCGCCCTGATTTAAATGCGCATTCTTTCACGGATCCCATTGTACATTTGTCCACCCGGCATAGACTTCTGCTCACGCCAAAAAGGAAAATGTGTACGAACCCATGCGTCTCTGCATTTTGCACACGTACATTATATCCACGCGTGTTAATACACTCGTGTGCCGGATCCCTAAGACACAGAAAAGGAGAAGAACTAGGCAGCATTCGTTAAAAATCCTCTTCTTTATTAGTATAGCATGAGGAAGCAAGCAGCCACGTATCGACCCTGTGCTCGGGTTTTTATCGAGCTTGATAAAGACCCGAGCACAGGGTCGATACGTGGCTGCTTGCTTCCTCATGCTATACTAATAAAGAAGAGGATTTTTAACGAATGCTGCCTAGTTCTTCTCCTTTTCTGCATTTATGATCAACGGTGGACTCGGGGAGTTGGGACCCTTACTGGGCTATTGCATAGTGCCTTGCACCAGCGGTGTGACTGAACTTTTGGAGTGCTGCTGCAACTCTTTTTCTTCTTGTGGATCCCTAAGACACTACGCCTGCTGTGATTGACTAGTGCTGCCCACATGAGCGGCTCTGGCCAGTGAGATCTGCATGCACACAGTATGCATCAGGTAGTCGAAAAAGCGGTCCAGCCATCATTGTTTGGCCAGTACCAGAGGATGTGCTTTAAGGGGTTATACCAAGATATAAAGAGATCAAAAGTTACCCAGAAGATGGGGAGTAACTCTATGATCAGTGGGGTGTAACCACTGGGGTTCCCACGAGTCCTGAGTATGGCGGTCCTGACTGTCCCCACAGAAATGGAGGACATGCATGCATTCCATTCATTTCAATGACCACACCGAAATTACCGAATACAAGGACAATGTCTGTCTATAGAGGGGGACTGGAGCATTATATCAGGAAAAATGAGCTTCGGCCATTAAACAGATATAATATGATCATGATCAGTGTGGAGTTTTGCACAAGACTGAAGTTTTATTATTGGGGTTATTTAGTTTAGCAAAAAAGACGGTTGGGGGGGGGGGGTGGCGACCTAATAATTATGTATAAATATATCGGGGGACAATACCGAGATCGCTCCCATCATCTGTTTATACCCAGGACTGTGCCAACAGAGCGCCCTCTACGTCTAGAGGAAAGAAGGTTTCTACACCGACATAGAAGGGGGTTCTTTACTGTAAGAGCAGTGAGACTATGGAACTCTCTGCCTGAGCATGTAGTGATGGTGAACATGATAAGAGTACAAGAGAGGCCTGGACGCCTTTCTTGGGCGTTACAATATAATATGTTATAGTCACTGATTACTTCAGAAGGGTCCGTGACCCGGGGATTATTCTGATTGCCAGATTGGAGTTGGGAAGGAATATTTTTCCTAAAGTGAATATAATTGGCTTCGGCCTCATTAGGTTTTTCTCCTTCCTCTGGATCAACATTGCAGGATAGCAGGCTGAACTAGATGGACACAAGTCATTTTTCAGCCTAACACTATATGCTACCAAGTTCCCAAAAGTTACACGTCTCAAGTTGTGACATCTTATAGTAAGCCTTATAATATAAGACTTACCCGGTCAAACAGTGCGAACAGCTCTCTTAGTAGATCCGACACCGGCAGCTTGAGATGATTGGCAAACTCTTCTATTCCAATCCTTCCTCCCTTTGACAAGTTGGCAATAGATGCGTACACTTCCAGCTGTTTCTCAAAATTGTTCCATTTTAGGCTGAAAACAAATTGTTGAAAGTAAGTAATACAGTAACAAATATAAGTAAGGTAAAGGTATTGGGGCACAATCATTTGGGATAGTTTTGGCGCAGAGATTAGCGCTAGCGTGTGTGCTTGTCAAGAATCTGGCACTAGTTTTTGCTTAATGTTAAATATTCTTTAGGACTCACATAGGCGCAGCGATCTACAGCCGCAGTGAGGCTGAAAAAAAAACAAACCGCGTAATCATGCGATACTTCCGCTGTGCTCACAGCGGAAGTATCACGTGATGCATGGCTTCCATTGACTGCAATGGACGCCGGCTGCGCGTTTTTCCGCAATTAGAACATGCCACGATTTCTTTCATGCTGCGTGAACATTTAAAGGCAGTAAGCTATTGGGTTCATGAAACGCGGCAGAAATCCATCCGTGGGCATTAGCCCCAAGTAGGTAATTCCTGCCTTGACTCCTCTTTTAGGTCCATTGACTTACTTGCCAAAATATATATTCACCTCAATTCACAGCTCATCTAGGCTACAAAATCAGCGTGTATACCAGAACTATCCCTCCGACTATAAAAGTCAGCGTGTATACCAGAACTATCCCTCCGACTATAAAAGTCAGCGTGTATACCAGAACTATCCCTCCGAGTATAAAAGTCAGCGTGTATACCAGAACTATCCCCCGACTATAAAAGCTAACAACACACGGACGAGTGCGATATCGGGCCGTGAATCACTCGCTCACCGACATGCGATTTCCCCGCGGATGTGAGGCATTTTTATCTCAAAACCGCCTGGCATCACTTCGGGGAAGTAGCCATGCTGGAGGATAGCTAATAGCCATGGCAGAGGATCGCAGAGTTTCTCTCATTGTTTTCAATGGGAGACCTCGCATTGCATCGTGTGCGCCTAGCATGTGGTGCGATGCTGCCGCCGGCCCCATCGGGGCTGCTATGTAAGTTTATGCAGCAAGATAGAACATGCTGCAGTTGGTTACCTGCAGTGCATTGTGGTGCCATGCGGGAAAACATCCTTCATGTGTAGGACTCAATTCAAAAGAATGGGATTTATATTTGTGCGTCTCGCATGATTTTCTCGCCAGTGTGAAGGCGGTCTAAAGCAAAGAGCTTATTCAAAGATTTGGGAAGTTTTTGCCCATGACAAACCTATTGTTCTCTTATCTTAACACAACAAAACCCATTAGAATCAATTCCAAGTGTCAGTAAACCACCCTGATAATGCAACGTGATGACGGTGTGCCGCGCTAAGAGTCAAGCTTAAGACCAAGGCATCTGTACACTGAAAAGAAAAGTCAAGCGGCACAAAAAAAAACTTTTTCAGAAACCTGTGGCTTTGTTCAAACTTCCATGTTATTTTTTTGCATTAGACTTCCTACACAAGGACGAGTGAGACGTCGGGCCATGAAGCTGCCCGATACCGCGCTCATGAGGCATTGCTCAGGCATAAATACATTGGTGAAGTTCCGATCCTCTTGCACGAATTTCAGGTGCGATAGAGGATCGGAAGCGTTTTCCATTGATTTAAATGGCAACCTTGCATCGCACTCGCATGCACATTGCATGTAATGCAAGAGCAATGCGAGGCATTAAAGCTGTGACGATGCATTCTGAGGAGTGTGAGGAGTTAGAGCATGCCACGATTTTTTTCCCACACTGCAATTCATATTCGTGTGAGATTGGTGTGTCTCGCAGTGCACAGATGTCGTGCAATTTTGTTGGCCACACATATGGACTATTTATGGATGATTACTGGGGGCTGGGTGACTGATGACAGCATGAAGTATTGCTAGCGCATGAACAAAAAATATATATATAAGCCTTTCATTGCCCAAATACGTTGCGCAGGAGCATGCATATTTGTGCTTGCGCTCGCCTGCAGAAGCCTTTAACAAAAATCAATCAGCAACACACCTCCATGCATCAATAGGTGGCGACGATGATGAAAGTGTGTTTGGGTCGAATGGTAGTATTAAGGATTACTCCTCTCCCATACAATCTGCATTGGCCTGTGTAAAGACTATTTAAATGAGCGCAGATCTTGATGACCTGCGCTCATCATCTAGCTCAAATTGAGTCAAGTAATGAGAACTCAAATTCAACTTATATCCAAAAAAAATGGAACAACTGCTTCTCACTCTAACTGCCGGCTGATTTTTGTGAACTCCACAAGCCCAGCCTCCATGGGTAAAGTCAGGTCTCTAGCTGTTAGCATTAGTCTGCAGTCTTCATAGGTATGATCAGTGAATGGTATTCCAAGTGACCTGCAAAAGACAGTAAACCATTGTTAATGGTAGGAGCTGCTAAGGAAGGCTCCAAATCCACATCCAATACACAAAAATAAAGCTGTGTACTCCCATTCTAACACTTTTTATTTTTATTTTTAGGTGACTTGGACATTTTCGCTCCTAAGATCTGCGTTCAACCAACAGACTGGCCTAATGTCACACGATGTCAATAGTAAGTAGCTTGTGCCTCTTACAACTAGGAAGTAGCTTGCTTTCTCCCGCAGGGTTTTGAACGATAATCGTTCCATGTAAAAGCATGCAGAAAATGAATGACTGGGTCAGAATCGTCCAGTTGTTCACTGATGAGGGGAGAGGACAGAATATGGGGGATGTAATGAGGGGAGAGGACAGTATATGGGGGATGTGATGAGGGGGAGAAAACAGTATTTGGGGGATGTGATGAAGGGGAGAGGACAGTATATGGGGGCTGTGATGATGGGAGAGGACAGTATATGGGAGATGTGATGAGGCTGTCAAGCAGCCTAGCAGTGGTGTACATTCACCATGTCCAGTGGCGTCAAGGTAAATCATTACCAGACAGTATATGCAGGATGTGATAAAGGGAGAGAGGACTACATGGGGTCTGTGATTGGGGGGAGAGGGCAGTATATGTGAAATGTGATGAGAAAGGAGAAGACAGTATATGATAATTGTGATGTATAGGGGATATGATGAGCGAATAGGATAGTATACGGGGGATATGTTAAGGGGAGGGGCCAGTATATAGGGGATGTGATAAGGGGAGAGAGAATACTATATGGGGGATGTGATGAAGGAAAAGGTTAGTATGTGGGGATGTGATGAGAAAGAAAGTAAAGTATATGGGAGATGTGATAAGGGGAGAGAGGACAGTATAAGGGATATTATGAGTGGAGAGGACAGTATATGGGGGATGTGATAAAGGGAGAGAGGACAGTATAAGGGATATTATGAGTGGAGAGGACAGTATATGGGGGATGTGATGAAGGAAGAGGACAGTATATGGGGGATGTGATGAGGGAGGACAGTATATGGGGGGGATGTGATGAGGGAGGACAGTATATGGGGGGGATGTGATGAGGGAGGACAGTATATGGGGGATGTGATGAGGGAGAGGATGGTATATGAGCGATGTGATGATGGGAGAGGACAGTTTATGGCGGATGTGATGAGGGGAGAGGACAGTATATGGGGGATGTGATGAGGGAAGAGGACGGTATATGGGGAATGTGATGATGGGAGAGGACAGTTTATGGGGGATGTGATGAGGGGGAGAGGACGGTATATGGGGAATGTGATGATGGGAGAGGACAGTATATGGGGGATGTGATGAGGGGGAGAGGACAGTATTTGGGGGACGTGATGAGGGGGAGAGGACAGTATATGGGGGCTGTGATGAGGGGAGAGGACAGTATATGGGAGATGTGATGAGGCTGTCAAGCAGCCTAGCAGTGGTGTACATCCACCACTTCCAGTGGCTCAAGGTAAATCAGTACCAGAAAGTATATGCAGGATGTGATAAGGGGAGAGAGGACAACATGGGGTCTGTAATTGGGGGGAGAGGACAGTATATGTGAAATGTGATGAGAAAGGAAAAGACAGTATATGATAATTGTGATTTATAAGGGATATGATGAGGGGAGAGGATAGTATATGGGGGATGTGATAAGGGGAGGGGACAGTATATAGGGGATGTGATAAGGGGAGAGAGCATACTATATGGGGGATGTGATGAAGGAAGAGGTTAGTATGTGGGGATGTGATAAGAAAGAAAGTAAAGTATATGGGGGATGTGATAAGGGGAGAGAGGACAGTATAAGGGATATTATGAGTTGAGATTATAGTATATGGCGGATGTGATAAGGTGAGAGAGAACAGTATATGGGGGTTGTGATAAGGGTAGGAGAGGACAGTGTATGGGGGATGTGATGAGGGGGGTGAGGACAGTAGTTGGGGGATGTGATGAGGGGGAGGACGGTCTATGGAGGATGTTATGAGGGAGAGGACAGCATATGGGGGATGGGATGAGGGGAGGGAACAGTATATGGGGGATGTGATGAGGGGAGGGGACAGTATATGAGGAATGTGATGAGAGTGAGGACAGATTATGGGGAATGTGATAAGGGGGGAGAGGACAGTATATGGGGTCTCTAATGAGCGGAGAGAGGACAGTACATGGGGGCTATGATAAGGAGGGAGAGGACAGTATATGAGGGCTATGATGAGGAGGGAGAGGGCAGTATATGAAGGATGTTATGAGGGGGAGACAGAACAATATATGGGGGTTGTTATGAGAGGCAGGGCAGTATATTGGGGATGTGCTGAGGGGAGGGGACAGTATATGGGGGATGTGATTCGGGAGGGGACCGTATATGGGGGATGTGATGAGGGGAGAGGACCGTATATGGGGGATGTGATGAGGGGAGAGGACCGTATATGGGGGATGTGATGAGGGGGGAGGACAGTATATGGGGGATGTGGTGAGGGGGAGAGGACAGTATTTGAAGGATGTGATGAGGGGAGAGGACAGTATATAGGGGGTGTGATGAGGGGAGAGCACAGTATATGGGGATTGTGATGAGGGGAGAGGACAGTATATGGGGGATGTGATGAGGGGGAGAGGACAGTATTTGAAGGATGTGATGAGGGGAGAGGACAGTATATAGGGGGTGTGATGAGGGGAGAGTACAGTATATGGGGGATGTGATGAGGGGAGAGGAAGGTATATGGGGGATGGGATGAGGGGGAGAGGACAGTATATAGGGGGGTTGATGAGGGGAGAGCACAGTATATGGGGGATGGGATGAAGGGAGAGGACAGTATATGGGGGATGGAATGAGGGGAGAGGACAGTATATGGGGGATGGGATGAGGGGAGAGGACAGTATATGGGGGATGGGATGAGGGGAGAGGACAGTATATGGGGGATGTGATGAGGGGGAGAGGACAGTATTTGAAGAATGTGATGAGGGGAGAGGACAGTATATGGGAGATGTGATGAAGGAAGTGGACAGTATATTGGGGATGGGATGAGGTGAGAGAACATTATATGGGGGATGTGATGAGGAGCAGTAGACAGTATATGGGGGATGTGATGAGTCTTAAAGAGGATCTGCAGCACCTGAAGTAAGGAATGTCTTCTCATTCACTGCCTGACTGACATGAGGCTCTTCTTAAGGAGAGTATATAGTAGATAGGTTGTTGAACATTATATATTGTATATAATACATGTGACTATATATATATATGTGTGATCAAGGAGACGTACTGTCAGATGATGGGTTCTTCTTCCCCCTTTCGTTTACTTCCTTTCCTTAATTAATTCTGAATACTTGTAAATTTCAGCTTTTTCTTTCCCAGCGGAGGACACGGCCCAGGTACGATCCTGTCCTATAACAGAGCTAACAGTGCGGTTGCTATACTTTGCATCAGCAGGAACCCCTAAACATTCAATCATCCATGGCTAATCTGAGATCAGAGGTGGGCAAGAAATATAATGTCACTCGCAGTCACCAATAAGATGGTGGATCAGTGATTTGCAGCCGACGGCTCTCCAGCTGTTCTGTGACCGCAGTGTGATGGGAGTTACATATCACAGACCACTTTATGTAGTAGTACAAGTATTTTGTTAGTGTTTTATATAATTGAAGCTTAATTTATATAAAACCCTAACAATATACTTGCACTACTACAACCGATCAGCTGTTCAGCGGTCGGTGCACACCTTCACTTATATAACTTCTGCAGGAAGCACGCAGCTCTGTTCCCGCACTGGTGAGGCTTGGTATTACAGGCCATTCACTTCAATGGAAAGTTACCCTGCAATATGAGACCGGACCACTGCTGTGGGAACAGAGCTGTCTGCTTCTTGTAGAGATTAGCTAGTGTGCAAGTGCAGCGGCCCAGCGAACAGCAGAGTGTTGGGGGTCCTGGAAAGCAGACCCCACTGATCTCCTATTGATCATCTATTCTAAGGACAGGTCATCAATGGTTTATAACTGGACAACCCCTTTGTCTTCTCTTATTTCTCTCCAGATTGAGGCCAATAAAGAGCAGATTTCATAAAGAAGAAGCTGAATGAAGAGAAGAAAGAAGCTAAAGAAAACAACCCGGAGAAGCTGGTGTAGTATGTAGGATGCCCTAAATGTCATCTTAATAGGACTAGCATTGTGGTGTGCACCATGTAAATGAGCGTGCAGCTATTTCTGGGGGACTTTTTCCTTCCAGATCCCCCTGTGTATTAATCCTTCGGATTCCATATATCAGCTACCACTATGGTCAGTTCATATGAGGTGTAATGACGATGTGATGCTGGCAGGAAAATTCATCAAAACTGGTGCAGGTGAAAAATGGTCAGTGGAAATCTATTTGCTTTGGGTAACTGCGCCAGTTTTCCTTGCACAAAGTTTATTGAAATTCTCCCTTTGCGAGTAGACTACTGTAGGTGAAGTGATATTCTGAGATGTTCCCCATGAATGGAGCAGAGATAACGCATGCCTACTGCCACTCAAATCAATTAAATGACAGCACTGGAGATTGCTGGGAGTTTGTACAATTTCAGCATTGTGATTGAATGAATAGAGCGACGGTCACATGCGCATTCTCCTCTCCATTTATCTAGGCACTTTCAGGAACTCTTTTCTCAGGATTGGTGGGAGTCCCAGCGTTTGGATCACCACTGATCATAAGGTTATTCCCTATCTGGTGGATACGGGATAATTTTAGTTCTTGGTACAATTCCTTTAAACAAAGGTTTTAAACTCCTCGTTTCTGCTGGAATCAACTCCTGGGTTTGGCTCAAAGAACTGCAGTGGAGTTATTCCAAAAAGCGCTGTGTGGGAAACCACCTTTAGCGTAAGGCCAGACGTAGAATACGCATCTACCGCCGCAGAATTGTGTGCGGTAAATCAGCGATGTGTCACAGTACAAGCAATGCAGATGCGACTTCACGTAACCTTCGCACCACTTGGGGCAGATTTTGCCACTGCAAAAAATTAGTGTCAGATCTGTAACAACGTACGGCTTTACCGTAGCAGTCACTTGGGGAACTCTTTCTATGGATGTGGTATATGATGTCTTCCTTTTGTCTTAGACTTGTGGAAAGCAAGAAGAAAGCTGTCATAAGAACAGAAGAACGGCAACTGAACTTGGAGGTGCAGGAGACTGACTGAGAAGACAAGAAACAGATGGCCTTGAGTTCCTTCAAGCTGAACTATCTGGATCTCCGGATTTCGGTGGCTGGTGAGTTCTTTAATTTCTTGTGGAAAGTTTGCATATTCTTCTTGTCTGCAAATCAATTATGTGCATTGCATGTCTTTATAAGAAAGTCTATTGCTGGTCTCACACATTAGATAGCAGTCGGCCAAATAGTTATTTGGGTGACAGCTATTCCTTTTGACACAGTTGGAACATCCCTGTACACATGAAATGGTAGTCTGGTCCTACCAAAATCAGTGTGTTCAGCTGCTGTTGATCTAATGTGTATGGGCGCATTTTAAAGGGAACCTGTCACCACCTGAGAGCACCATAAACTAAGCTCTACTGCTCATAGGGCAGGTTCTGAGGGGTTCAGGAATGTTATTATGATTACCTGTCTCTCTATTCCCGCGCGGTCACACACGGAGGTCGGCAGCAGAGGACTCATCTCTACAGCTGTGTGTCCGCTTCCATAGAGCGCAATATGTATTTTCCTGCACAGCCTGCAGACGTGAGTCCACTTGCGCATCCTTTCACATGTGATGGTGTGGGAATGAGCCGGGTGAGCTTAAAAACTACATCCTCGGACTCCTTGGAACCTGCCCTGTGAGCACTATAATTTAGTTTATACAGATTCAAGAATAGGTTTTTGTCCTGCGCTCATAAGGATTACATAAAAACAGTCTGATATATGGAAAACTTACTTAGATGGGAGCTCTCATGTCCTTGAGACCTCCCCAAATGGATTCCAGGCTGGGTAAGTTTATCCAAAACAGTTGTCGTCCAAAAAGGGGGGATTTTAATTGACCAAATAGCAATAAATACAGGTAGGTAGACAAATCACTGGGCACAGGTAATAAAACAGATGGTGCAACGTGTTTCAGGACGGTATGTGGCCTTTTATAAAGCATAGTAAACAGGGTATCAGGACTTCCTTTTATACTAGGTGGTATTCCCTTCATAGAGGAGCAGTGTACTGGCGCTGTTCTCACAGTAAGGCCCACATCGATGACATCACGCGTCATAACGCTGGCGTCCGTCACTGCCAGCTTTATAGTAACGTGGTGTCTCCCTGAGCTCGCTCGCCCGGGTGCTGTCACGGCACGTAGTTGTGATGTAACTAGTGATATTAGCTATGTGAAACGTTATCCCGAACGGGCGCTGCGTTCCAGCGCCCGTTCCACTGGACATTGGATGGCCTCCCTGGAGTGTCATGTGCTCCAAAGGGTGCGTTCCAGCGGGGTGTGTATATCTCTTAGCTAGGTAGCCATCCTGAGAGTGAAAAAATGTAGTGTTGTTGTTTGTACAGCATTAATGATTAAAGCAGTGTGTTTAATATGGTCCATCCCTGGTCTAATGTATAAGGTTGTTAAAATGTTGCGGATTTGGGAAACATTAAATATAAATAGTTGTAACATATAGTATTTTTGAATATGAAAACTACACAACTAATTACATATATTATTAAGCAAATAAAAGCAGCTGCAGCACTACTGCAGGCAATCAATATATTATGCCATGGCTGCGACGATACAAGCGGCTGCAGCACTACTGCAGGCAATTCATATCTAAATATAAGCGGCATTGTGATATATATATTTTTTTTAAACTCGTTTTATTGAACAGTATGTATTTTGTACAATACATGAATAAATAACTTTGAATACATCATAGGCTCCTTGTGCTCATGTCATCAAAACTTGAGTACGTTACATTGATATATGCAGTAGTTGAATACAGTGCGTCAGTACATTTTCTCATGGTATCAGTGGAAGGCGGTAACATTCGTTCGTTTTACCGAGCATTCCTAGGTATCGTTGCCCTCAGCAGGGCCTGTAATCGATCTTGCGTGAATACTGTGTACGTTGATCCGCACCATCTTTCCCAAACCTTATTGAATTTTTCAGGGCATTTTCTATTTTTATATACTATTTTTCGTATGGCAAAATGGTGTTAATAATATTCTGCCATTTCGAGAGTGTCGGAGGACGTCTGTCCATCCAACGTAGGGCTATTGCTTTGCGGGCAAAGAATAATACTTTGGTAAGGAATATCCTGTCATGGTATTGCCATTGTTCTTCATCTAGAAAGCCTAATAGGCACACTGCTGGATTGTGTGGTACTGGTATACCCATCAATTGGGTTAGAAATTCTGTGATCACTCCCCAGTACGTATAGATATCTGGGCAGCTCCATATTAGGTGGTTAAAATTTGCGTTAGGTGCTCTGCACCGATGGCACTGGTTTGTGGGTGTCCTATTCATTTTATATAGTCTGGTCGGTGTTAGATAGCATTGGTGTAGTATGTATAATTGTGTTAGTTTATTATTTGCAGCTGGTGATACCGTGGTGTATGCGGACACTGCAGACTCCCAGTCCTCGTTAGTGAGAGTGGGAATGAGCTCTCTCCATCTCTCTACCACCGCCATCGGCGTGTCAGGGATCTTGGATTGTAGTAAGTGAGTGTACAACACCGATATCAGGCCTTTGGGCCCTTGGGTGCGAAGTATGCCTATTAATGGATATTGTGAGAAGGATTGTCTGGGCTCTGGGAATTGTGTTGTCAGAGCGTGCCTGAGTTGCAGGTATCTAAAGAAGCCCTCTCTTGGGATTTGATATAATTGTTGTAATTGTTCGAAGGAGGCCAATACTTGGTCGATATATAGATGTTCCAGTGTGGTAATTCCTAGATTTATCCAGAACTGTTTATCCGGTAGATTCATCAGGTGCGGCAATGCTCTATTGTCCCATAAGGGGGTCTCCAGAGGGGTGTCGTCTTACTTAGTCAGTGCTTTGCATGTCTGCCAGACGTTGACTGCAAGTCTATGGATTGGTAGCATCTGCTTAGTCAATAGTCCTGGTTTTTCCAGGAGGACCCAGAGTGATGCCTCCGAGAGAAAGAACATCAAGTGGTGCTCGGAGTTTGGGAGAAGAGAGCCCGATAACCAGTGACGGATATATCTCACCTGTCCCGCTAAGTAGTAAAGTTTGAGGTCTGGTAGCTCCATTCCTGCCATCTCCTTGGGTCGCTGTAGGGTGTCCATGCGGAGTTTCGCTCTGGAGTTCCCCCAAATGAATGATGTTATTAGGGAGTTAGTTTTTTTGAAGAACTTTTGTGGTATGGCTGTTTCTGCGTGCTCTAGGCAGTATAGGTACTTGGGGAGTATTATCATTTTTATAAGGTTCATTCTGCCCGCTACAGATAGTGGTAAGGAGCTCTAGTTTTTTAATTTTAGTTGTAGGGTTGCCAATAAGGGGGTGATGTTTAAATCAAGGCTCTGAGTGTGATCTCTGGTGATGTGTATCCCTAGGTATTTGAATTTAGGAGTGACTTGTAGTTTACAAAATACGTCTCCCATTTGCCATCCCTCTGGTCTTAGGGGCATAAAAGCGGATTTTTGCCATTTGATACACAGGCCTGAAAAGTTCCCGAATTCATCTATTAGTGAGATAGCCAGCGGCAGGGCATTCTTGGGGTCTGACATGTATAGTATTAGATCGTCTGCATATAATCCTATTCTATCTTCTCGGGGTCCTATCTGGATACCCCTATATGACGTGTGTTGTCGGATTCTCAGAGCCAGCGGTTCTATTGCAATTGCAAACAGGAGGGGGGAAAGTGGGCAGCCCTGTCGGGTTTCTCTGTGGAGTGAGAAGGAGGTGGAGGTCAGGCCGTTTACTACTACTCTGGCTGTCGGAGATTTATATAGAATAGAGATCCACTTGATGAATGAGTCTCCAAATCCAAACCTCCGTAAGACCTCCATCAAATATGGCCATTCAAACGGGACGCCCAACCCATAGCCAGCCGGGACCTTACCTCCGCCGAAGATCTCCGGTAAGGTCTGCAGACCCATCGGCCCCCGCCCAAGACATACCGGGAGCGCCGGGGACACTGCGGCCTGGACGCGCCCAAAGCCGCGGACTAAATTTCCGGCCGCGAGAACCGCGACCAAGCCCGGTAAGAGCCGCGAGAGGGGGGAAGACCTCGGGAAGCCATAGAGGACTAGGGGAGACACCCCGAGAGTAGATACCCCACCGGAACACCAAAGCGGGCAGCAGCGGGCATCGCGCCACAACACCCGGGCCGTGACAGACATAGCCCAGCTCCGCACGGGGAGAATAGCCCGGGAGAGCACCCGGACAACCGGAGAAACCCCCCCCCTGAACCGGCGACCCCCCCCCGAAAACCTGTGGGGACGCAGCGGCCTAGCGGCAGCAGAAGCCACAGCCTAAATTTCGACAGCGACGCCCACAATAAGCCCCGCCCATTACACCAGGCAGGGGAAGGAGCCGAGAGGCAGCAAAGAAGTGTGAAGACACCACACAGCCACACCAACGCTGCAGAGAGGGCCCCAGAACGCAACAGAGGCACAGAGATCCCCTTCAAAGAGAGAGAGGGGGGGGGGAAACAGCCCAAGAACAGTGGGCAACCATAACTACCACACGAGCCCCATCCCAACCTCAAGAAAAACACAAAACCCAGTACATACCACAGAAAAGATCCCAAGGGACTATCATTCGAATTTAACCCCTGACAAATCCCTAAAGAACAAAACAGCAACAGGGGGGGGGAAATAAGGAAAAGAGGGGAGAGAAAGCACAGACAGCACAAAACAGAATAATTAAAGTACACCAAAAACAGGAGTGGGGGAGATAAAAGCGACAAAACGAAACCAGCAGGAACATTAGTCGCGGAGCGAACCAAAGACCCCAGACAAACAGAGATGGAGCAATAGATAATGAAAGATAAGCCACATCCACAACAAAATTAAACTGCAATAAAACCAGAAAAACCTCAAGAACAGGGAAGACATCTCAGCAAATCAACCCGCATAACCACTCGACTTAAAAAAAAAACAAAAAAAAAAAACATGGACAAATATCTAAACGAAAAAAACACGGGCACCTCAACAAGGGCAACACGCCAGCCAAACACAGACAAAACATCTATGGGAGGACAACAAAAGAACAAAGCTGCCAAAAGCATCAAAGAAAGAGAAAGCAAAAGCACACACCAACCTACATCCCCTTTGAAGAACCCCCCACCATGTACCACGGTCTTACCAGACACCGACCACGAGACAATGGACACTTCCGCCATACAAACTAATGACCAACCAATGAATAACAACATGGACATAACCCAGGCAACACTGGTCGAACAAGAGGTGTCAAAAATGAACCAACAAACATGCAGGACATAAACAGTTTCCTAGAATCTGTGAACCTACCAAAACTAACAGAAGAACAAACATCTTTACTAGACGCTGACATACGGGAGGAAGAAGTAAGAGGGGCGATCTCGAGGGCACTAGGGGGAAAAACACCAGGCCCCGACGGATTCTCGACGGAATATTATAAAATACTAATAACAGATATGGTGCCAGTACTGACCCAACTGTACAACACAATATACAAAAACGACACACAAGCAGAGGACTTTGGAGTATCAAGAACGATACTACTCCCCAAACCGGGCAAAGACCAGACAGAACCAAAATCCTACAGACCAATAGCGCTGTTAAACTGCGATTATAAATTCCTGTCCAAAATACTAGCCGACAGACTCCAGCTAATCCTCCCGTCCATACTAGATCCAGCACAGAAAGGCTTTACACAAGGGAGAAGTGCTTTAAAAAACATCAGAGCCGCCATAGCGGCGACGGTCATAGCACAAAACCCCGAGAGCCAGACTACAATGCTGCTGAGTCT
Source organism: Eleutherodactylus coqui (assembly GCF_035609145.1). Classification (NCBI taxonomy): domain Eukaryota; kingdom Metazoa; phylum Chordata; class Amphibia; order Anura; family Eleutherodactylidae; genus Eleutherodactylus; species Eleutherodactylus coqui. The sequence continues at coordinate 205,585 of NW_027102571.1, read as the reverse complement.
GGACGCAGAAAAAGCTTTTGATAAAATGGCCTGGCCATATTTAAACAGACTGCTGGAAAAAAGAGGCTTTGGACAGATTTTTATGAACTGTATAGACACAATGCACACAAGGGCCACCACGACTCTCACAGTCAACGGCCTTAATACTCCCAACATAGACTTATTTAGAGGGGCTAGACAAGGCTGCCCCCTTTCACCACTGTTGTTTAATCTATCAATAGATCCACTGCTTAGATACTTGACACAAACAACGCTATTTACAGGAGCCACATGCGGAGGGACAAAGATAAAAGTAGAAGCATTTGCAGACGATCTTTTACTGGTGATAGACAACCCTAGGGAAACACTAACACCCCTATTACAGGACGTGGAAAAAATCGGCAAACTCTCGGGTTACACTTTAAACCTAGACAAAACAGAGGCTTTACTTCTTAGGGGACAGGCCAAACCCCCATGGGCAATGCAGTATCCATTTAAGTGGGAAAAACACGCAATACAATACTTGGGAGTACAAATCACAAGAAACCCTTCCAAATTATATAACACAAACATAGATCCCCATATCAAAAAATTAGAAGCGACCCTAAGCACATGGAAAAACTTCACGATTTCTTTTCTGGGAAGGGTGAGCCTATTAAAAATGATAGAATTTCCACGTCTATTATACATCCTACACTCACTACCCATATTCCTAAAATTAAAAGACATAAAGAAAATAAACTATCTGTACAGGAGATTCATATGGGGAGGGAAAAGACCACGCATCGCGCTCAAAATATTACATAAGCACAGAGAGAACGGAGGAACCAACTTACCCAGCATACGAGACTACAACCTAGCGGCACAAACACGAATCATTCATGACTGGATTCATTCCAAGTCACACTTCACAAACAAACCACTCGAACAAGAAATGGCCGGCCCAACACGACTCCAGAATATCCTCCACTGCTCATACGCAGAACTCCCAGGAAAAATCAAAAAGAACCCCCTGATATTAACGGCCTGGAAAACATGGAATAAACTGCGCAAAGATAACCAAACATCACCCCAAGTATCGCCATACCTGTCGATAATGAACAACCCCAACTTTCAAGACGGTAATCCCCATAATATATTCACGGAATGGGAGACCAAAGGAATACACACAATAGACAGACTGCTGCACACAGAGGAAAAACGAATCCTAACATATGACGAAACGAAACAAAAATACCCTGAGATCCAAATCCCACTATTTTCATACCTTCAAGTCAGACACTATATCACAGAACTCATACCACGACTTCGAGAAACTGACTGGGTACAAGCAAATGACATATGGACGGCTAGGAAAACAGGCCCACAGGGAATGATCTCCAAGCTGTACAGGATAATAAGAAATATGAGGGAGCAAGATGACATTGACTCGGGGGTTGGTAAGTGGGCCAGGGACAATCCTGATTTCACACCAACATTGATAATGAAGTCTCTGACCTCAGCACACAGATACTTACCATCAGCCAGATTTCTGGAGATGAGACTGCAAATTGCCCACAGATCATACATAACCCCAAGTAGGGGATTTCAAATAGGAACTTACGACACCCCAAATTGCCTCAAATGCCAGGCGCCATATGCAAACTTATATCACAACCTATGGACATGCCCCCCAATACAGGACTTCTGGACACGGATAGGAGAGTACACAAAAACACACCTGACGAACTTCTGCCCACAAGAACCAACATGGGCAATATTTGGCTACTTAGACTCTGAAGTCTACCACTGCTCGAGAGGCGTTAGAAAACTACTGCACTTCATAGCAGCAGCGGGATTAAAAGCCATTTTACAAACATGGATACAACCATCAGGGCCCCCATTCAGACTGTTCCTGGACAAGCTAGCGTTCCTGTTCCAGATGGATTGGGCGGAAACTTCACTTTTCAAAGAAAAGAAGGTACAAACCTTCTTTGAAACCTGGGGGAGCTTCATTCAATTATTACCACAAAGGGTAAAAGACAAATTAAGAAACTGCTTCTACTACACCTGCTGGTTCCAGGAACAGATAGCAATGGGAGACACACTAATTTAGGGTGATCTACAAATCGTGCCATAGCCTGCGGGGCCTCCGAAAACTTTGAAGATCCTCAACATACAGGTCAGTAGACCAAAAATATCCGTGGTCAAAATGGGTCAAAGGTTAGATTTCATGTATATAATCTGTCTGTTTCAATGTTTTGTTTTATTTTGTTTAGTTTAATATAAATAATATAAAAAATGCAGGCTGGGACAACCAAGACTGATACGGAAAAAAGAACCTGCAAAAATACTGTAATGTTACATGTTTGTCCAGACCCGCTTAATAAAGACAAAGTTAAAAAAAAAAAAAAAATATGGCCATTCAACTGAATCGAATGCCTTAGCCGCATCTAGTGAGGCCAAGGCCCAATCTGACCTCCACCTCCATCCCACCTGTGTAATCACCTGCGTCCTTCTGATGTTGTCTGATGTAGACATTCCTGGGATAAAGCCAGATTGATCAGGGTGTATAATTTCCTTAATGGCTTGGTTTAAATGAGAGGCCAATATTTTAGTGAGGATTTTGTAGTCTGTATTTAATAAGGAAATTGGTCTATATGAACCACAATCTTCTGGGTTTTTATCTGGTTTTAAAATAAGGACTATATTGGCTTCTAACATTGATTCTGGGAGTTGGTTTTTGTCGAATATATATGTGTATAGGGAGAGCAGGTGCGGCATTATTTCCTTTTTGTAGTGTAGGTAGACCTCCACTGGGAGTCCATCTGGACCCGGTGTCTTATTTTTTGCCATATCATTTATTGCCTCCTCTATCTCTTCCTCTGTAATGGGGGAGTCTAATAGGGTCTTAGAGGTATCTTGCAATACTGGGAATGTTATGTCGGCTAGGTAAGACTCTAGTTCTGCAGGTGAGTAGTCTGTTCGCGATTGGTAGAGGTCATCATAGAATTGCTGAAACCTGTCTAGGATGTCTTTTGGGTCTGTGAGCGTTATTCCTTCAGCTGATTTAATTCTTAGAACAGACGGTGGGGCGGTCTCCTGTCTTGCCATGTAGGCTAGTAATTTGCTGGACTGGTTTCCTAATTCAAAAAGGGATTGTCGAGTAAAGACGAGGTTTCTCTGGGCTTTTTCTTTTAGATATATTAAGTAATCTCTACCTGTCTGTAGCCATCTATCTCTTTTGGTATCTGTAGGGTCAGCGACAAATTCCTTTTCTAGTTGTTGACATTGCTCTGCTAGGAGTTCTCCTTTCCTTGCGGTGGCTTTTTTAATAAAGGAGATTGAGGATCTAAAGCAACCTCTAAGGTACGGTTTGAATGCCTCCCACACTAGCATTATATCCGTGTGTGCCTAGTGCGCTTCGTAGTATATCTGGATCTGGTCCGGTATGCGGTCATTGGGGCCAAATAGCGAGAGCCAGAATGGATGCACCTTTAGTCTCGTAATTGTGGCCGGGCCTGGGTTTTTAAGAGCCATGCGGATTGGTGAGGGGTCTGAGATCCCTCGAGGGAGGAACTCTATGGATTCAATTTTGGGAAATAGTGAGGGGGACCCAAATATATAGTCTATTCGACTAAGCGCATGGTTGTGGGCTGCGTGGCAAGTAAACTCATTTTGTTGTGGGTGGAATATGCGCCATAGATCTAGCCAGCCCGTCACTGATATAATAGAGGCTACGCGGGTCATATTGTGTCTCCCTCCCTCCGAGCACCACTTTCGAATCTATCAATAGTGGGATTCATTACTATGTTCATATCTCCCATACAGACGATCGTTGCGTCTGGCGAGAATGATGCGCATTGGATGCCGTCTGCTAAGATGGCTGTTGTCGCCGGAGGTGGGTTATAGCAGCACAAAAGGACGTATGGGTCGTTATTGATTCTGGCTCTCACAAAGACGTATCTACCCTCCGGGTCTCTCCTAAGTTGTTCCATCTCCCATCTGAGCGACCTTCCTATTAATAGAGACACCCCTCTGGAGTAGGATGTGTGGCATGAATGGGCAGACCACTGTATCCACGGTTTCGACAGGACTTTTGTAGTTTCAGGTGTCAGGTGGGTCTCCTGCAGGCACAGCACATGTGGTTGCCAGGAGCGTACTAAAGAATTTATTGCTGATCGCTTTCTGGCTGATCCCATGCCCCTGACATTCCAGGACACAAAAACTATCCCCGCCATAGTCTGGGGAGAGTCGATCGGGTCCGGATGAATTTCTTTATATTGTTCCGACCGTCAGGAGTCCCACCCCGACACTCGGTTACATTCTTATTATACATCATGCAGCAGTATTTCAGTGCATTTTTAAGATCATCATGGAGCTCTTGATGCGTACAATTTGTTAACATTACGGTAGTATACTACCAACTTAACACTTAAACAGCTTATTTTGGAACAAACTTTAAATGCTTTTTCTGTTGAGATAGTATGCGTGGCGAACTGGTATTAGGGGGAACCTACTTAGCATAGCTTTAATATGGGCTATACTTGAGATACTGTTATATAGATCAATAATAGAGGCCGACTTTAGCCTGGTGGGCATCATCTAGGTGGGCCCCCTTGCGGGGGGGGGGGGGGATCTCTCCTCTTCGGGCACTTCCATGTTACCTTTCTCTATATAAATGATAAATTTCGCTATGCCCGGAGCAGAAGACAGGAGGGGGAGAAGGGGGGGGGGGGAGGAGGTATATGATAGGTCAGAAGGAAGGGGGGGGGGGGATTAATGGTACCAAGGGAGAGGACGGCTCACCGCCATCTTTGGGGGGGAGCAAGTCGAGCAGCCACAATAGTTTGCAGGAGTCTCAGTCCTGTGTCTCAGTCTCAGATATGGTCTCGGTATGTCTGGGGCACAGTTTCTGATGCGCAATCATGTGGCTTTTAAAGGTATGTTCGTGTGTTTACACGGGAGTCCTGGCACCTGGAGGAAGAAATGAGTGGGGTTATGTATACATTACGGCCCTTCTGAACGACGTCTGGTAGCCAGCCACTCTTCTGCTTCGGATGGGGTAGAGAAGAAGCGGGCACAGTCTCCGTTTGTCACTCATAGTTGTGCTGGGTACATCATGGAGTACGGGAGCTGCAGGTCTCGAAGTTGCCTTTTAATTCCCAAGAACGATGCTCGCTGTTTTTGGAGGTCCGCTGAGAAATCTGGGAATATGGAAACTGTGGCGTTGTCATATCGCAGAGGTCCTCTTTTTCTAGCAGCTTGTAAAATTATATCTCTATCACGAGAGTTGAGTAGTTTAACCAGCAAGGGTCTAGGTGGTGCGCCTGGTATGGGCGGCTTCATGGGCACCCGGTGGGTTCACTCAATCACAAAGACTTGTGATAGTCCGGCATTGGGAATAGTGGCATCCCACAGCAGTCCCCAGCAGTAGTAGTGATATCCCACAGTGGCCTCAGTAGTAATAGTGACATGCCACTGCAGCCAGTAGCAGTAATAGTGACATCCCACAGCGGCCCCCAGTAGTAATAGTGATATGCCACAGTGGCCTCAGTAGTAATAGTGACATCCCACAGCAGCCCCAGTAGTAATATTGACACCCCACAGCGGCCCCAGTAGTAATAGTGACATCGCACAGCGGCCCCAAGCAGTAATAGTGACACCCCACAGCAGCCCCAGTAGTAATATTGACACCCCACAGCGGCCCCAGTAGTAATAGTGACACCCCACAGTGGCCCCAAGAGTAATAGTGACATTCCACAGCAGTCCTCAGTAGTAATAGTGACATCCCACAGCGGCCCACAGTAGTAATAGTGGCATCCCACAGCGCCCCAAGAAGTAATAGTGACATCCCACAGCGACCCCAGTAGTTATAGCACCCTCCTGAGACCCATATACTTACCCCTTCCTCCTCATGAAGCGCTGCTGCTCCTCTGCTTGGCACTGCTAGCGGCGCTGATCCCAGGTGCACAGTCTGACCTCAGTGTACGCTGCCGGAAGCCTCCTTTCCCTGCTCTCGCGGAACCTAAGAGGAAACGTCAGGGGAGGTGAGAGGAGGATCCCGGCTGCACATTAACGTCACAGTGTGCGCCGGGATTAGCACCGCAGCTGAGTGAATATCGGCATGTGCTGCTGCTTAGCCCAATTCCTCCCATTCTTTATGTGCTATTTTTATTTTTCTTGCCCAGATGCAGGACTTTGCATTTCTCCTCGTTAAATATCATTGTGTTAGTCGCCACCCACTATTCAAGCTATTCTAGATCTTTTTGAATACTCTCTCTCTCTTCCCCAATGTTAGCTATCCCTCCTAGCTTTGTGTCGTCAACAAATTTGATCAGTTTACCATTATTTCCCTTCTCCAGATCATTTATAAAAATGTTGAACAACACTGGGCCTAGGACAGAGCCTTGTGGTACCCCACTTGATACATTCTTCCACTTGGATGTGCAGCCATTTATGACCACTCTTTGAGTACGATCACTCAGCCAGTTGTGAATCCACCTACCAGTTGCCTTATCAATCCCATACTTGGTCATTTTTTCAATAAGTATGGTATGAGAAATGCTTTACTAAAGTCAAGATATACTATATCCAGCGCATTTCCCTGATCAACCCACTTGGTTATTCTGTCATAGAAGGAAATTAGATTTTTCTGGCATGACTTGTTTGTTACAAATCCATGCTGGCTCTGGTTAATTACTCTATTTTTATCCAAGTACTTGCATACATGCTGTGTAATAATTATAAATGTTAGGCTCACAAGCCTGTAGTTTCCTGGATCTACCTTCTTCCCCTTTTGAAGATAGGGACAGCATTGGCCCTTTTTCAATATTAGGGGCATACTGTAGGATAAGGCAGGGGGAGTGTCAAGGGAACACTGTATGATAAGAGGGGAAGAACTATTAGGGGCATACTGTGTGACATGGAGGAAAGAGCTGTGTGTGTGATGTCCAATGACATCACACACAGCTCCGCTGCATCCATCCTGATCCCCAGACATCACACACACAGCTCCGCTACATCCATCCTGATACCCAGACATCACACACACACAGCTCCGCTACATCCATCCTGATACCCAGACATCACACACATACAGCTCAGCTACATCCATACTGATCCCCAGACATTACACACACAGCTTACATCCATCCTGATCCCCAGACATCACACACACAGCTCCACCCACTCCATCCATCCCGACCCCCACAGCTCCAACACACACACCATAGTCCTGAATCCACTGATCTCCATGGTCATGTGATCCCTCACTCCTCCCACACAGGGTATCACATGATTCTGCCCCCCCCCTTCCCTCATGTCAGGACTGAATAGAAAAGATTAGTCGGCGCTAGGGGGTAGTGTGGGCTCTGTGAGAGGCTTATGGCAGACTGGGCTGTGCGGGAAGCTAATCTGCAGCCAGTCAGTCACACGTCGCATCGGGCAGAGGGAGGACAGGACGGCCAGTAGGCGCTGGTTCTCCTGCAGCAGCTCCAATAGTAGCTCCTTCACCCGCCAAATGGCTGAGCTGTCACCCCCTCACTGATAGCACCAGGGGCATCCTGCACCCAGCTTGCTACGCCACTGCCCTTAGCTCAGATGTGACACCGCCCTCACTGGGAGACATCTGGTGCATTTTAGGCGGTCCTGGATCTGTTTGCCCTGTGTGATTACTGCCCAGCATGAGTATATCAGTGAATAGAGGGCACTCAGTAACTGCACAGCACGCAGCAGGGACAGAGAAGGGGGACTAAGCACCAGGGCGTCCAGCCCCGAGGCTCCGCCTACAGCAGCCAACTATCTCCTCCGCAGGCTCTCTTCTGCTGAGGCCCGGAGAGCACTGGCCGCTGAGGAGCGGGAAATAAGCCGTGCGCTGACAGGCCGAGCCGTAGCCAATCACTGCTCAACTCCCGCAGTACAAGGGGAGCGCTGACTGGAGGCTGGCCAATCACTGCACAGCTCGTACAGTACATGGGGGAGAGCTGACAGGAGGCTAGCCAATCACTGCTTAGCTCCTTCAGTACATGGGGAGCGCTGACTGGAGGCTCTGTAATTGGTGCATTGCTTGTTCTTGTGGTGTTTACCCTCTTTATCAGGCCCGCAGAGAACAAGAGCGCAGGGCGGTGGAGCGCGGGAGGAGGAAGTACACAGGGCTGTGATGGGGAAGAGGACAGTATATGGGGGATGTGATGTGGGGGACAGGATAGTATATGGGGGCTGTGATGGAGGAGAGGGCTGTATATGGGGGATGTGATGAGAGAGGACAGTATATGGCGGATGTCTTGAGGAGGAGAGGACAGTATATGGGGGATGTGATGAGGGAGAGGACACTATATGGGGGATGTGATGAGGAGAGGGCAGCATATGCGGGATGTGATGAGGGGAAGAGGACAGTATATGGGGGGATGTGATGGGGGGAATGGGACAGTATATGGCGGATGTGTTGAGGAGGAGAGGACAGTATATGGGGGATGTGATCAGGGAGAGCACAGTATATGGGGGATGTGATGAGGAAAGGGCAGCATATGCGGGATGTGATGAGGGGAAGAGGACAGTATATGGGGGGATGTGATGAGAGAGAGGGCAATATATGGGGATGTGATGAGAGAGAGGACAGTATATGGGGGATGTGATGAGGGAGAGGACAGTATATGGGGGGCTGTAATGAGTGGAGAGGACAGTATATGGGGGATGTGATGAGGGGAGAGGACAGTATATGGGGGATGTGATGAGGGGAGAGGACAGTATATGGGGGATGTGATGTGGGGGACAGGATAGTATATGGGGGCTGTGATGGAGGAGAGGGCTGTATATGGGGGATGTGATGAGAGAGGACAGTATATGGCGGATGTCTTGAGGAGGAGAGGACAGTATATGGGGGATGTGATGAGGGAGAGGACACTATATGGGGGATGTGATGAGGAGAGGGCAGCATATGCGGGATGTGATGAGGGGAAGAGGACAGTATATGGGGGGATGTGATGGGGGGAATGGGACAGTATATGGCGGATGTGTTGAGGAGGAGAGGACAGTATATGGGGGATGTGATCAGGGAGAGCACAGTATATGGGGGATGTGATGAGGAAAGGGCAGCATATGCGGGATGTGATGAGGGGAAGAGGACAGTATATGGGGGGATGTGATGAGAGAGAGGGCAATATATGGGGATGTGATGAGAGAGAGGACAGTATATGGGGGATGTGATGAGGGAGAGGACAGTATATGGGGGGCTGTAATGAGGGGAGAGGACAGTATATGGGGGATGTGATGAGGGGAGAGGACAGTATATGGGGGATGTGATGAGGGGAGAGGACAGTATATGAGGGATGTGATGAGGGGGAGATGACAGTATTTGGGGGATGTGATGAGTGGGAGAGAACAGTATATGCGGGCTGTGATGAGGGGAGAGGACAGTATATGGGGGATGTGATGAAGGAAGAGGACAGTATATTGGGGATGGGATAAGGTGAGAGGACATTATATGGGGGATGTGATGAGGAGCAGCAGACAGTACATGGGGGATGTGATGAGTCTTAAAGAGGTGGCCTCTGCAGTAATAGTGAACCCCCCCCCCCCCACAGTGGCCCCAAGTAGTAAGTGTTCCCCACAGTGGCCCCAAGTAGTAAGTGTTCCCCACAGTGGCCCTAAGTAGTAAGTGTTCCCCACAGTGGCCCCAGTAGTAAGTATTCTCCACAGTGGCCCCAGTAGTCCGTGTTCTCCACAGTGGCCCCAGTAGTCCGTGTTCTCCACAGTAACATAGTATGTAAGGCTGAATGAAGACAATGTCCATCTAGTCCAGCCTGTCTATCCTACTGTGTTGATCCAGAGGAAGGCAAAAAACCCCAAGGCCAGAAGCCAATTAGCCCTTTTGGGGAAAAAATTCCTTCCCGACTCCCTAATGGCAATCAGACTGTTCCCTGGATCAACCCCTAATAGTTCCTACCTGCCTGTATACCCGGATTGACACTTAACCTAATATTTATATCCTGTAATATCCTTCTTCTCCAGAAAGACATCAAGTCCCCTTTTAAACTCCTCTATGGATTTTGCCATCACCACTTCCTCCGGTAGAGAGTTCCACAGTCTAACTGCTCTTACAGTAAAGAATCCCCTTCTATGTTGGTGATGAAACCTACTTTCCTCTAATCGTAGCGGATGTCCTCTTGTTACCGTCGTGGTCCTGGGTGTAAACAGATCGCGGGAGAGATTCATGTGTTGTCCCCTTATGTACTTATACATGGTTATTTGGTCGCCTCTTAACCTTCTTTTTTCTAGAGTAAATAGTCCCAATTTGGATAGCCTCTCTGGGTATTCCAGTCCCGTCATTCCATGTATTAGTTTAGTTGCCCTTCTTTGAACCCCTTCAAGCACTGTGACATCTTTCCTGAGCACCGGTGACCAGAATTGTACGCAGTATTCCATGTGAGGCCTGACAAGTGCCTTATATAATGGAAGGATAATGTTCTCGTCCTTCGCCTCTATACCTCTTTTAATGCACCCCAAGACTTTATTTGCCTTTGCAGCAGCTGACTGGCATTGGTTACTCCAGTTTAGTCTATTATCCACTAATACCCCCAGATCCTTTTCCATATCACTTTTCCCTAGTGGTACCCCATTAAGTGAATATTTGTGACATCCGTTTCTCCTGCCCATGTGCATAGTCTTACATTTTTCAACATTGAACTTCATTTGCCATTTTTCTGCCCAAGCCCCTAGCTTATCCAGGTCCATTTGTAGCCGCACATTGTCCTCCGTTGCATTAATTATGTTGTAGAATTTTGTGTCATCTGCAAATATTGATATTTTGCTGTGCAGCCCCTCTATCAGGTCATTGATAAATATGTTGAACAGAGTGGGGCCTAATACTGAACCCTGTGGCACCCCGCTAGCGACTGTGGTCCAATCAAAGTACGCACCATTTATTACCACCCTCTGCTTTCTATCATTGAGCCAATTTTTTACCCACTTACACACGTTTTCGCCTAGTCCGAGCTGCCTCATTTTGTATATTAGCCTATTATGTGGCACGGTGTCAAAGGCTTTAGAGAAGTCCAGATATACAAGATCAATAGATTCTCCCTGGTCCAGCTTAGAGCTTACTTCATCGTAGAAACTGATCAGATTTGTCTGACATGAGCGACCCTTCATGAATCCATGCTGGTGAGGAGTTATTCCCTTATTCTCCTTGAGGTACTCATCGATGGCGTCTCTCAGAATCCCCTAGAAAATTTTTCCCATTACTGAAGTGAGACTTACTGGCCTGTAGTTACCAGGCTCACTTTTGCTCCCTTTTTTGTAAATTGGAACCACGTTGGCAATGCGCCAATCCAATGGTACTACACCGATCTTGATAGTGTCTAGAAATATGAGATATAGTGACCTAGCTATCTCGTCACTTAGTTCCCTTAGTATCCTTGGGTGTAATCCATCTGGGCCCGGCGATTTATCAATTTTAGTTTTCTTTAGCCGCTTCCGCACCTCCTCCTGCGTTAGGTATGAGATTTTTTGTGAGGGGTTCATTTTATTCCCCTGCATCTCGTGTGGCATTTCCTTTTCTTTTGTGAATACACTTGAGAAGAAACTGTTTAGTAGATTTGCTTTCCCTTCGTCATCATCAATGATTTCTCCTGCATTGTTTTTTAAAGGGCCAGCGCTCTCCCTGCAAATCCTTTTGCTGTTAATGTAGTTGAAAAATAGCTTCGGGTTGTTTTTGCTCTCTTTGGCGATCCGTCTTTCTGCTTCCTCCTTGGCAGTTTTGATCGTATCTTTGCATATTTTGTTTTTTTCCCTGTATGTTTTTAGCGCTTCTTCGCTGCCTTGTTGCTTTAGTAGTTTGAACGCTTTCTTTTTTTCGTTTACTGCCCCGCTTACCGTCTTGTCGAGCCACATTGGTTTCCTTTTAGTTGAGTTTCTTTTATTTTTAAAGGGAATGCACTGTTCACATGAGGCGATTAGGATTCTTTTGAACTTTTCCCATTTGTCCTCCGTACTGATATTTTTGAGGATGCTGTCCCAATTAATGTTACCGATAGTTCTAAGCTCATCAAATTTTGCTTTACTAAAGTTTAGTTTCTTTGTCACTCCCTGATAAGGCTTCCTATTGATTGACAGCTGGAAGTTGATTATATTGTGGTCACTGTTCCCCAAGTGCCCCTCAACCTGCACCCCCTTTATACGGTCCGGTTTGTTGGTTAGTACTAGGTCCAGAATGGCCCTCCTTCTTGTTGGTTCCTGCACAAGTTGGTTCAGGTAATTGTCTTTAGTTACTCTCAAGAATTTATCACCCCTGTGAGATTTGCAGGTTTCGTTCTCCCGTGTTATATCTGGATAATTAAAGTCCCCCATGATAATTACTTTGTTTCGCTTTGACACCTCTTCTATCTGCCTTAGTAGTAAGTTTTCAGTTTCTTCTGTTGCTTTTGGTGCTCTATAGAAGACCCCTATCAGGATTTTGTTATTTTTTCCTCCCTGTATTTCTACCCACAGAGATTCCACCTGTTCGTCTCCTACCCCTATATCCTCCCGTAGCCTCGGCTTCAAGTTCGATTTGACGTACAGACATACCCCTCCCCCTTTCTGGTTCCTTCGGTCTCTTCTGAAGAGATTGTACCCCTGCAAATTCACCGCCCAATCGCACTTATCATCAAGCCATGTTTCCGTAATTCCGACTATATCATAGTTTTCATCAGTCATTCTCGCTTCAAGCTCACCCACTTTACCAATCAGACTTCTTGCATTCGTGGTCATATAATTTATATCATTTTTTTTGTTTTTTAAATTTGTTTTGTTGCTATTCGTACTTATGGCTGATCTATCAGTTCTTTCTGTACTAACCCCACCCCCTGCTCGACCCCCATTCCCTTTGCTTGGACCCGGATCGCTAGTTACACTGGCTACCCCACTATTTCTCATTTTACCCCCCCCCCCCCCCCAGTCCCTAGTTTAAACACTCCTCCAGCCTTCTAGCCATCTTATCCCCCAGCACAGCTGCACCCTCCCCATTAAGATGCAGCCCGTCCCTACGGTAGAGCCTGTAGCCGACAGCAAAGTCAGCCCAGTTCTCCAGGAACCCAAATCCCTCCTTCTTACACCAACTCCGGAGCCACTTGTTTACCTCTCTAAGATCCTGCTGCCTTTCTAGTGTGGCTTTAGGTACAGGTAGTATTTCCGAGAAAAGTACCCTGGAGGTCCTCGCCCTAAGCTTGGACCCGAAGTCCCTGAAATCATTTTTGAGTGCCCTCCATTGAACTCTAACTTGTTCATTGGTGCCAACGTGCACCATGACCGCTGGATCCTCACCAGCCCCTCCCAGTAATCTGTCAATCCGATCCGCGATGTGTCGAACTCGAGCGCCAGGAAGACAACACACCGTTCGACGATCCCGGTCTTTATGGCAGATTGCCCTCTCTGTCCCCCTAATAATTGAGTCCCCCACCACTAGAACCTGTCTAGCCTGCCCTGCGCTCCCTGTCCCCATCTCACTGGAGCAGTCATCCCCCTGGCGTTCAGAGGGCATGTCGTGCTGCAGCGGTGCTGGCTCTGTAATGGCATCGCCCTCATCTGCCAACGTTGCAGACATGTTGGGTTGTGCCAGTTCAGGACCAGCCTCCCTGGATCTATTCCCTCTACGCCTCCTTCTATCTGACACCCAGCTGACTGCTTGCTCCCCCTACACTTCCGTACTACCATCCGCCCCCGCCTCTACCCCAGCGAGTGTCTGCTCAGTGAGCACCAAACTCCTTTCCAGGATGTCAATGGCTCTCAGTGTTGCCAGTTGCCCATTTAGATCCAGAATTTGGGCTTCTAAATGTGCGACGTGCACGCATCTTGCGCAACAGTATGCACCCTCGATCGGCTGATCAAGGACCGCATACATTGCACAAGTAGCACACTGGATGACATTGCCAGACATGGAGCTCATCCTAATGGGGATCTACAATTTACTTGTGGAAGTAGTGAAGATAGACTTGATCACACTCCGCTCACACGCTGCTACAAACGCTCACACGCTGCTGCAACCGCTCAACCGCTGACCCGCTGCTGCAACCCCTCACCCGCTGCTGCAACCCCTCACCCGCTGCTGCAACCCCTCACCCGCTGCTGCAACCGCTCACACGCTGCTGCCTCTGTGCAACTACTCACGCTGCCGCTCTCACGCAACCTCTTACCCGCTGAGACTTATGCACAACCGGTCACAAATTTATTTTTTTTTACCCCCCTCACAAACACTTAGACCCCCAGACACACACACACACAGAAGACACAAATAACCAGATACACAGAAGACACACACTTAGCTCACAAACACACACAGAAGATACTTATCAGCTCCTCCACTCCTCCTGGTGACGTCACCCGCTGTCCCGGCGGCCGCTCACTCTGCCCTCCTGTCTCAGCTGCTCCGTTCTGGTCCCCTCCGCTGCTGCTGGCGCTGGACTCCTGGTGGCCTCTTGGCGCCGGCTACTGCGCTCCGGTCTTCTCCTTGCTGCCCCCGCACCTGCTTCGGCGCTGGTATCGGCTGCTGAGCTGCTCCGCTGTCCCCTTCAGCCCCCCGCTCGTGCCTCCGTCTCGTGCCGCTGCTCCTGGCGTCAGCCCCAGAACTACGTGTTCCCCACAGTGGCCCCAGTAGTAAGTGTTCCCCACAGTGGCCCCAGTAGTAAGTTTTCCCCACAGTGGCCCCAGTAGTAAGTGTTCCCCACAGTGGCCCCAGTAGTAAGTGTTCCCCACAGTGGCCCCAGTAGTAAGTGTTCCCCACAGTGGCCCCAGTAGTAAGTGTTCCCCACAGTGGCCCCAGTAGTAAGTGTTCCCCACAGTGGCCCCAGTAGTAATAGTGTTCCCCACAGTGGCCCCAGTAGTAATAGTGTTCCCCACAGTGGCCCCAGTAGTAATAGTGTTCCCCACAGTGGCCCCAGTAGTAATAGTGTTCCCCACAGTGGCCCCAGTAGTAATAGTGTTCCCCACAGTGGCCCCAGTAGTAATAGTGTTCCCCACAGTGGCCTCTGCAGTAATAGTATTCCCCACAGTGGCCTCTGCAGTAATAGTGTTCCCCCAAAGGGACCCCCACAGTGGCCTCTGCAGTAATGGTGTTCTCCCAAAGGGACCCCCAGAGTGGCCTCTGCAGTAAGTGTTCCCCCCACAGTGGCCTCTGCAGTAATAGTGACCCCCCCCACAGTGGCCTCTACAGTAATAGTGACCCCCCACAGTGGCCTCTACAGTAATAGTGACCCCCCACAGTGGCCTCTGCAGTAATAGTGACCCCCCCACAGTGGCCTCTGCATTAACAGCGACCCCCACAATTGCCCAAGTAGTAATAGTGCCCCCCAACCCCCCATAGCGGCCCCAGTGGTAATAGTGAATTAAGATGAGTCAGCACGATGAACAATAAAATGTCCTAATATATAGGGGAGCCAGACATGACTACACAGTGCAGCCTTAGTACTTGTCCTAATATATAGGGGGCCCACAAATGGCTACACAGTGCACCCTTAGTACTTGTCCTAATATATAGGGGACCCAGACATGGCTACACAGTGCACCATTAGTACTTGTCTTAATATATAGGGGACCCACACATGACTGCACAGTGCCCCCTTAGTACGTGTCCTAATATATATAGGGGACCTAGACATGACTGCACAGTGCAGCCTTAGTACTTGTCCTAATATATAGGGGACCCAGACATGGCTACACAGTGCACCATTAGTACTTGTCCTAATATATAGGGGACCCAGACATGACTACACAGTGCACCATTAGTACTTGTCCTAATATATAGGGGACCCAGACATGACTACACAGTGCAGCCTTAGTACTTGCCGTAATATATAGGGGACCCAGACATGACTACACAATGCACCGTTAGTACATGTCCTAATATATAGGGGCCCCAGACATGGCTACACACTGCATCGTTATTACTAGTCCTAATAGATAGGGGACCCAGACATGACTACACAGTGCAGCCTTAGTACTTGTCCTAATATATAGAGGACCCAGACATGACTAAACAGTGCACCCATAGTACTTGTCCTAATATATTGGGGACCCAGACATGACTACACAGTGCATCCTTAATACTTGTCCTAATATATAGTGGACCCAGACATGACTACACAGTGCAGCCTTAGTACTGGTCCTAAAATATAGGGGATCCAGACATGACTACACAGTGCACCGTTAGTATTTGTCCTAATATATAGGGGACCCAGACATGGCTACACAGTGCACCCTTAGTACTTGTCCTAATATATAGGGGACCCAGACATGACTACACAGGGCAACCTTAGTACTTGTCCTAGTATATAAGGGACCCAGACATGACTACACAGTGCAGCCTTAGTACTTGTCCTAATATATAGGGGACCCAGACATGACTACACAGTGCACCCTTAGTACTTATCCTAATATATAGTGGACCCAGACATGGCTACACAGTGCACCCTTAGTACTTGTCCTAAAATATAGGGGACCTAGACATGACTGCACAGTGCAGCCTTAGTACTTGTCCTAATATATAGGGGACCCAGACATAGCTACACAATGCACCGTTAGTACGTGTCCTAATATATAGGGGACCCAGACATGGCTACACAGTCCATCGTTAGTACTAGTCCTAATAGATAGGGGACCCAGACATGACTACACAGTGCAGCCTTAGTACTTGCCGTAATATATAGGGGACCCAGACATGACTACACAATGCACCGTTAGTACGTGTCCTAATAGATAGGGGACCCAGACATGGCTACACAGTGCATCGTTAGTACTAGTCCTAATAGATAAGGGACCCAGACATGGCTACACAGTGCACCATTAGTACTTGTCCTAAAATATAGTGGACCCAGACATGGCTACACAGTGCACCCTTAGTACTTGTCCTAATATATATGGCGACCCAGACATGGCTACACAGTGCACCCCTAGTGCTTGTCCTAATATATATGGCGACCCAGACATGGCTACACAGTGCACCCCTAGTGCTTGTCCTAATATATAGGGGACCCAGACATGGCTACACAGTGCACCATTAGTACTTGTCCTAATATATAGGGGACCCAGACATGACTACACAGTGCACCATTAGTACTTGTCCTAAAATATATGAGGACCCAGACATGACTACACAGTGCAGCCTTAGTACTTGCCGTAATATATAGGGGACCCAGACATGGCTACACAGTGCATCGTTAGTACTTGTCCTAATAGATAGGGGACCCAGACATGACTACACAGTGCAGCCTTAGTACTTGACCTAATATATAGGGGACCCAGACATGACTACACAGTGCAGCCTTAGTAAATATCCTAGTATATAAGGGACCCAGAAATGACTACACAGTGCAGCCTTAGTACTTGTCCTAATATATAGGGGACCCAGACATGACTACACAGTGCACCGTTAGTACTAGTCCTAATATATAGGGGCCCAGACATGACTACACAGCGCATCGTTAGTACTAGTCCTAGTATAGAGGGGACTGAGACATGACTGCACAGTGAACCCTTAGTACTTGTCCTAATATATAGGTACCCAGACATGGCTACACAGTGCACCGTTAGTACTTGTCCTAATATATCAGGACCCAGACATGGCTACACACCGCACCCTTAGTACTTGTCCTAATAAATAGGGGACCTAGACATGACTGCACAGTGCAGCCTTAGTACTTGTCCTAATATATAGGGGACCCAGCCATGGCTACACAGTGCACCATTAGTACTTGTCCTAATATATAGTGGGCCTAGACATGGCTACACAGTGAACCCTTAGTACTTGTTCTAATATATATGGGGACCCAGACATGGCTACACAGTGCACCCCTAGTGCTTGTCCTATCACATAGGGGACCCAGACATGGCTACACAGTGCACCCTTAGTACTTGTCCTAATATATATGGGGACCCAGACATGGCTACACAGTGCACCCCTAGTGCTTGTCCTAATACATAGGGGACCCAGACATGACTACACAGTGCAGCCTTCGTACTTGTCCTAAAATATTGGGGATCCAGACATGACTACACAGTGCACCGTTAGTACTTGTCCTAATATATATGGGGACCCAGACATGGCTACACAGTGCACCCCTAGTGCTTGTCCTAATACATAGGGGACCCAGACATTACTTCACAGCACACTTTTAGAACTTGTCCTAATATATAGGAGCCCAGACATGACTACACAGTGCACCGTTAGTACTTGTCCTAATATATAGGAGACCCAGACATGACTACACAGTGCACCCTTAGTACTTGTCCTAATATATAGGGGACCCAGACATGACTACACAGTGCACCCTTAGTACTTGTCCTAATATATAGGGGACCCAGACATGATTACACAGAGCACCCTTAGTACTTGTAGTAATATATAGGGGCACAGACATGGCTACACAGTGCACCCTTAATACTTGTCCAAATATATATGGGGAGCAAGACATGACTACACAGTGCACCCTTAGTACTTGTCCTAATATACAGGGGACCCAGACATAGCTACACAGTGCACCCTTAGTAATTGTTCTAATATATATGGGACCCAGACATGACTACACAGAGCACCCTTAGTGCTTGTCCTAATATATAGGGGACCCAGACATGACTACACAATGCACCCTTAGTACTTGTCCTAATATATTGGGGACCCAGACATGACTACACAGTGCATCCTTAATACTTGTCCTAATATATAGTGGACCCAGACATGACTACACAGTGCAACCTTAGTACTTGTCCTAAAATATAGGGGATCCAGACATGACTACACAGTGCACCGTTAGTATTTGTCCTAATATATAGGGGACCCAGACATGACTACACAGTGCACCGTTAGTACTTGTCCTAATATATAGGGGATCCAGACATGGCTACACAGTGCACCCTTAGTACTTGTCCTAATATATAGGGGACCCAGACATGACTACACAGGGCAGCCTTAGTACTTGTCCTAGTATATAAGGGACCCAGACATGACTACACAGTGCAGCCTTAGTACTTGTCCTAATATATAGTGGACCCAGACATGACTACACAGTGCACCCTTAGTACTTGTCCTAAAATATAGGGGACCTAGATATGACTACACAGTGCAGCCTTAGTACTTGTCCTAATATATAGGGGACCCAGACATAGCTACACAATGCACCGTTAGTACGTGTCCTAATATATAGGGGACCCAGACATGGCTACACAGTGCACCATTAGTACTTGTCCTAATATATATGGGGACCCAGACATGACTACACAGTGCAGCCTTAGTACTTGCCGTAATATATAGGGGACCCAGACATGACTACACAATGCACCGTTAGTACGTGTCCTAATAGATAGGGGACCCAGACATGGCTGCACAGTGCATCGTTAGTACTAGTCCTAATAGATAGGGGACCCAGACATGGCTACACAGTGCACCATTAGTACTTGTCCTAAAATATAGTGGACCCAGACATGGCTACACAGTGCACCCTTAGTACTTGTCCTAATATATATGGCGACCCAGACATGGCTACACAGTGCACCCCTAGTGCTTGTCCTAATATATAGGGGACCCAGACATGGCTACACAGTGCACCATTAGTACTTGTCCTAATATATAGGGGACCCAGACATGACTACACAGTGCACCATTAGTACTTGTCCTAAAATATATGAGGACCCAGACATGACTACACAGTGCAGCCTTAGTACTTGCCGTAATATATAGGGGACCCAGACATGACTACACATTGCACCGTTAGTACGTGTCCTAATATATAGGGGACCCAGACATGACTACACAGTGCACTCTTAGTACTTGTCCTAATATATAGGGGCACAGACATGACTACACAGTGCACCCTTAGTGCTTGTCCTAATATACAGGGGACCCAGACATAGCTACACAGTGCACCCTTAGTACTTGTCCTAAAAAATAGGAGACCCAGACATGGCTGCACAGTGCATCGTTAGTACTTGTCCTAATAGATAGGGGACCCAGACATGACTACACAGTGCAGCCTTAGTACTTGACCTAATATATAGGGGACCCAGACATGACTACACAGTGCAGCCTTAGTACTTATCCTAGTATATAAGGGACCCAGAAATGACTACACAGTGCAGCCTTAGTACTTGTCCTAATGTATAGGGGACCCAGACATGACTACACAAGTCACCCTTAGTACTTGTCCTAATATATAGGGGACCTAGACATGACTGCACAGTGCAGCTTTAGTACTTGTCCTAATATATAGAGGACCCCGGCATGACTACACAGTGCACCGTTAGTACTTGTCCTAATATATAGGGGATCCAGACATGGCTACACAGTGCACCCTTCGTACTTGTCCTAATATATAGGGGACCCAGACATGACTACACAGTGCAGCCTTAGTACTTGTCCTTATATATAGGGACCCAGACATGGCTACACAGTGCACCCTTAGTACTTGTCCTTATATATAGGGACCCAGACATGACTACACAGTGCACCCTTAGTACTTGTCCTAATATATAGGGGACCCAGACATGACTACACAGTGCACTCTTAGTACTTGTCCTAATATATAGGGGCACAGACATGACTACACAGTGCACCCTTAGTGCTTGTCCTAATATACAGGGGACCCAGACATAGCTACACAGTGCACCCTTAGTACTTGTCCTAAAAAATAGGAGACCCAGACATGGCTGCACAGTGCACCCTTAGTACTTGTCATAATATATAGGGGACCCACACATAACTACACAGTGAACCATTAGTACTTGTCCTAATATATAGGGACCAGACATGACTACACAGCGCATCGTTAGTACTAGTCCTAGTATAGAGGGGACCGAGACATGACTGCACAGTGAACCCTTAGTACTTGTCCTAATATATAGGGACCCAGACATGGCTACACAGTGCACCGTTAGTACTTGTCCTAATATATCAGGACCCAGACATGGCTACACACCGCACCCTTAGTACTTGTCCTAATAAATAGGGGACCTAGACATGACTGCACAGTGCAGCCTTAGTACTTGTCCTAATATATAGGGGACCCAAACATGGCTACACAGTGCACCATTAGTACTTGTCCTAATATATAGTGGACCTAGACATGGCTACACAGTGAACCCTTAGTACTTGTCCTAATATATATGGGAGACCAGACATGGCTACACAGTGCACCCCTAGTGCTTGTCCTATCACATAGGGGACCCAGACATGGCTACACAGTGCACCCTAAGTACTTGTCCTAATATATATGGGAGACCAGACATGGCTACACAGTGCACCCCTAGTGCTTGTCCTAATACATAGGGGACCCAGACATGACTACACAGTGCACCGTTAGTACTTGTCCTAATATATATGGGGACCCAGACATGACTACAGAGTGCACCCCTAGTGCTTGTCCTAATACATAGGGGACCCAGACATTACTTCACAGCACACCCTTAGAACTTGTCCTAATATATAGGAGCCCAGACATGACTACACAGTGCACCGTTAGTACTTGTCCTAATATATAGGGGCCCAGATATGACTACACAGTGCACCTTTAGTGCTAGTCCTAATATATAGGAGACCCAGACATGACTACACAGTGCACCCTTAGTACTTGTACTAATATATAGGGGACCCAGACATGACTACACAGTGCACCCTTAGTACTTGTCCTAATATATAGGGGACCCAGACATGACTACACAGAGCACCCTTAGTACTTGTAGTAATATATAGGGGCACAGACATGGCTACACAGTGCACCCTTAATACTTGTCCTAATATATATGGGGAGCAAGACATGACTACACAGTGCACCCTTAGTACTTGTCCTAATATACAGGGGACCCAGACATAGCTACACAGTGCACCCTTAGTAATTGTCCTAATATATATGGGACCCAGACATGACTACACAGAGCACCCTTAGTGCTTGTCCTAATATATAGGGGACCCAGACATGACTACACAGTGCACTCTTAGTACTTGTCCTAATATATAGGGGCACAGACATGACTACACAGTGCACCCTTAGTGCTTGTCCTAATATACAGGGGACCCAGACATAGCTACACAGTGCACCCTTAGTACTTGTCCTAAAAAATAGGAGACCCAGACATGGCTGCACAGTGCACCCTTAGTACTTGTCATAATATATAGGGGACCCACACATAACTACACAGTGAACCATTAGTACTTGTCCTAATATATAGGGACCAGACATGACTACACAGCGCATCGTTAGTACTAGTCCTAGTATAGAGGGGACCGAGACATGACTGCACAGTGAACCCTTAGTACTTGTCCTAATATATAGGGACCCAGACATGGCTACACAGTGCACCGTTAGTACTTGTCCTAATATATCAGGACCCAGACATGGCTACACACCGCACCCTTAGTACTTGTCCTAATAAATAGGGGACCTAGACATGACTGCACAGTGCAGCCTTAGTACTTGTCCTAATATATAGGGGACCCAAACATGGCTACACAGTGCACCATTAGTACTTGTCCTAATATATAGTGGACCTAGACATGGCTACACAGTGAACCCTTAGTACTTGTCCTAATATATATGGGAGACCAGACATGGCTACACAGTGCACCCCTAGTGCTTGTCCTATCACATAGGGGACCCAGACATGGCTACACAGTGCACCCTAAGTACTTGTCCTAATATATATGGGAGACCAGACATGGCTACACAGTGCACCCCTAGTGCTTGTCCTAATACATAGGGGACCCAGACATGACTACACAGTGCACCGTTAGTACTTGTCCTAATATATATGGGGACCCAGACATGACTACAGAGTGCACCCCTAGTGCTTGTCCTAATACATAGGGGACCCAGACATTACTTCACAGCACACCCTTAGAACTTGTCCTAATATATAGGAGCCCAGACATGACTACACAGTGCACCGTTAGTACTTGTCCTAATATATAGGGGCCCAGATATGACTACACAGTGCACCTTTAGTGCTAGTCCTAATATATAGGAGACCCAGACATGACTACACAGTGCACCCTTAGTACTTGTACTAATATATAGGGGACCCAGACATGACTACACAGTGCACCCTTAGTACTTGTCCTAATATATAGGGGACCCAGACATGACTACACAGAGCACCCTTAGTACTTGTAGTAATATATAGGGGCACAGACATGGCTACACAGTGCACCCTTAATACTTGTCCTAATATATATGGGGAGCAAGACATGACTACACAGTGCACCCTTAGTACTTGTCCTAATATACAGGGGACCCAGACATAGCTACACAGTGCACCCTTAGTAATTGTCCTAATATATATGGGACCCAGACATGACTACACAGAGCACCCTTAGTGCTTGTCCTAATATATAGGGGACCCAGACATGACTACACAGTGCACCCTTAGTACTTGTCCTAATATATAGGGGACCCTGACATGACTACACAGTGCACCATTAGTACTTGTCCTAAAATATATGAGGACCCAGACATGACTACACAGTGCAGCCTTAGTACTTGCCGTAATATATAGGGGACCCAGACATGGCTACACAGTGCATCGTTAGTACTTGTCCTAATAGATAGGGGACCCAGACATGACTACACAGTGCAGCCTTAGTACTTGACCTAATATATAGGGGACCCAGACATGACTACACAGTGCAGCCTTAGTAAATATCCTAGTATATAAGGGACCCAGAAATGACTACACAGTGCAGCCTTAGTACTTGTCCTAATATATAGGGGACCCAGACATGACTACACAGTGCACCGTTAGTACTAGTCCTAATATATAGGGGCCCAGACATGACTACACAGCGCATCGTTAGTACTAGTCCTAGTATAGAGGGGACTGAGACATGACTGCACAGTGAACCCTTAGTACTTGTCCTAATATATAGGTACCCAGACATGGCTACACAGTGCACCGTTAGTACTTGTCCTAATATATCAGGACCCAGACATGGCTACACACCGCACCCTTAGTACTTGTCCTAATAAATAGGGGACCTAGACATGACTGCACAGTGCAGCCTTAGTACTTGTCCTAATATATAGGGGACCCAGCCATGGCTACACAGTGCACCATTAGTACTTGTCCTAATATATAGTGGGCCTAGACATGGCTACACAGTGAACCCTTAGTACTTGTTCTAATATATATGGGGACCCAGACATGGCTACACAGTGCACCCCTAGTGCTTGTCCTATCACATAGGGGACCCAGACATGGCTACACAGTGCACCCTTAGTACTTGTCCTAATATATATGGGGACCCAGACATGGCTACACAGTGCACCCCTAGTGCTTGTCCTAATACATAGGGGACCCAGACATGACTACACAGTGCAGCCTTCGTACTTGTCCTAAAATATTGGGGATCCAGACATGACTACACAGTGCACCGTTAGTACTTGTCCTAATATATATGGGGACCCAGACATGGCTACACAGTGCACCCCTAGTGCTTGTCCTAATACATAGGGGACCCAGACATTACTTCACAGCACACTTTTAGAACTTGTCCTAATATATAGGAGCCCAGACATGACTACACAGTGCACCGTTAGTACTTGTCCTAATATATAGGAGACCCAGACATGACTACACAGTGCACCCTTAGTACTTGTCCTAATATATAGGGGACCCAGACATGACTACACAGTGCACCCTTAGTACTTGTCCTAATATATAGGGGACCCAGACATGATTACACAGAGCACCCTTAGTACTTGTAGTAATATATAGGGGCACAGACATGGCTACACAGTGCACCCTTAATACTTGTCCAAATATATATGGGGAGCAAGACATGACTACACAGTGCACCCTTAGTACTTGTCCTAATATACAGGGGACCCAGACATAGCTACACAGTGCACCCTTAGTAATTGTTCTAATATATATGGGACCCAGACATGACTACACAGAGCACCCTTAGTGCTTGTCCTAATATATAGGGGACCCAGACATGACTACACAATGCACCCTTAGTACTTGTCCTAATATATTGGGGACCCAGACATGACTACACAGTGCATCCTTAATACTTGTCCTAATATATAGTGGACCCAGACATGACTACACAGTGCAACCTTAGTACTTGTCCTAAAATATAGGGGATCCAGACATGACTACACAGTGCACCGTTAGTATTTGTCCTAATATATAGGGGACCCAGACATGACTACACAGTGCACCGTTAGTACTTGTCCTAATATATAGGGGATCCAGACATGGCTACACAGTGCACCCTTAGTACTTGTCCTAATATATAGGGGACCCAGACATGACTACACAGGGCAGCCTTAGTACTTGTCCTAGTATATAAGGGACCCAGACATGACTACACAGTGCAGCCTTAGTACTTGTCCTAATATATAGTGGACCCAGACATGACTACACAGTGCACCCTTAGTACTTGTCCTAAAATATAGGGGACCTAGATATGACTACACAGTGCAGCCTTAGTACTTGTCCTAATATATAGGGGACCCAGACATAGCTACACAATGCACCGTTAGTACGTGTCCTAATATATAGGGGACCCAGACATGGCTACACAGTGCACCATTAGTACTTGTCCTAATATATATGGGGACCCAGACATGACTACACAGTGCAGCCTTAGTACTTGCCGTAATATATAGGGGACCCAGACATGACTACACAATGCACCGTTAGTACGTGTCCTAATAGATAGGGGACCCAGACATGGCTGCACAGTGCATCGTTAGTACTAGTCCTAATAGATAGGGGACCCAGACATGGCTACACAGTGCACCATTAGTACTTGTCCTAAAATATAGTGGACCCAGACATGGCTACACAGTGCACCCTTAGTACTTGTCCTAATATATATGGCGACCCAGACATGGCTACACAGTGCACCCCTAGTGCTTGTCCTAATATATAGGGGACCCAGACATGGCTACACAGTGCACCATTAGTACTTGTCCTAATATATAGGGGACCCAGACATGACTACACAGTGCACCATTAGTACTTGTCCTAAAATATATGAGGACCCAGACATGACTACACAGTGCAGCCTTAGTACTTGCCGTAATATATAGGGGACCCAGACATGACTACACATTGCACCGTTAGTACGTGTCCTAATATATAGGGGACCCAGACATGACTACACAGTGCACTCTTAGTACTTGTCCTAATATATAGGGGCAAAGACATGACTACACAGTGCACCCTTAGTGCTTGTCCTAATATACAGGGGACCCAGACATAGCTACACAGTGCACCCTTAGTACTTGTCCTAAAAAATAGGAGACCCAGACATGGCTGCACAGTGCATCGTTAGTACTTGTCCTAATAGATAGGGGACCCAGACATGACTACACAGTGCAGCCTTAGTACTTGACCTAATATATAGGGGACCCAGACATGACTACACAGTGCAGCCTTAGTACTTATCCTAGTATATAAGGGACCC
Source organism: Eleutherodactylus coqui (assembly GCF_035609145.1). Classification (NCBI taxonomy): domain Eukaryota; kingdom Metazoa; phylum Chordata; class Amphibia; order Anura; family Eleutherodactylidae; genus Eleutherodactylus; species Eleutherodactylus coqui. The sequence continues at coordinate 179,193 of NW_027102571.1, read as the reverse complement.
AGAAATGACTACACAGTGCAGCCTTAGTACTTGTCCTAATGTATAGGGGACCCAGACATGACTACACAAGTCACCCTTAGTACTTGTCCTAATATATAGGGGACCTAGACATGACTGCACAGTGCAGCTTTAGTACTTGTCCTAATATATAGAGGACCCCGGCATGACTACACAGTGCACCGTTAGTACTTGTCCTAATATATAGGGGATCCAGACATGGCTACACAGTGCACCCTTCGTACTTGTCCTAATATATAGGGGACCCAGACATGACTACACAGTGCAGCCTTAGTACTTGTCCTTATATATAGGGACCCAGACATGGCTACACAGTGCACCCTTAGTACTTGTCCTTATATATAGGGACCCAGACATGACTACACAGTGCACCCTTAGTACTTGTCCTAATATATAGGGGACCCAGACATGACTACACAGTGCACTCTTAGTACTTGTCCTAATATATAGGGGCACAGACATGACTACACAGTGCACCCTTAGTGCTTGTCCTAATATACAGGGGACCCAGACATAGCTACACAGTGCACCCTTAGTACTTGTCCTAAAAAATAGGAGACCCAGACATGGCTGCACAGTGCACCCTTAGTACTTGTCATAATATATAGGGGACCCACACATAACTACACAGTGAACCATTAGTACTTGTCCTAATATATAGGGACCAGACATGACTACACAGCGCATCGTTAGTACTAGTCCTAGTATAGAGGGGACCGAGACATGACTGCACAGTGAACCCTTAGTACTTGTCCTAATATATAGGGACCCAGACATGGCTACACAGTGCACCGTTAGTACTTGTCCTAATATATCAGGACCCAGACATGGCTACACACCGCACCCTTAGTACTTGTCCTAATAAATAGGGGACCTAGACATGACTGCACAGTGCAGCCTTAGTACTTGTCCTAATATATAGGGGACCCAAACATGGCTACACAGTGCACCATTAGTACTTGTCCTAATATATAGTGGACCTAGACATGGCTACACAGTGAACCCTTAGTACTTGTCCTAATATATATGGGAGACCAGACATGGCTACACAGTGCACCCCTAGTGCTTGTCCTATCACATAGGGGACCCAGACATGGCTACACAGTGCACCCTAAGTACTTGTCCTAATATATATGGGAGACCAGACATGGCTACACAGTGCACCCCTAGTGCTTGTCCTAATACATAGGGGACCCAGACATGACTACACAGTGCACCGTTAGTACTTGTCCTAATATATATGGGGACCCAGACATGACTACAGAGTGCACCCCTAGTGCTTGTCCTAATACATAGGGGACCCAGACATTACTTCACAGCACACCCTTAGAACTTGTCCTAATATATAGGAGCCCAGACATGACTACACAGTGCACCGTTAGTACTTGTCCTAATATATAGGGGCCCAGATATGACTACACAGTGCACCTTTAGTGCTAGTCCTAATATATAGGAGACCCAGACATGACTACACAGTGCACCCTTAGTACTTGTACTAATATATAGGGGACCCAGACATGACTACACAGTGCACCCTTAGTACTTGTCCTAATATATAGGGGACCCAGACATGACTACACAGAGCACCCTTAGTACTTGTAGTAATATATAGGGGCACAGACATGGCTACACAGTGCACCCTTAATACTTGTCCTAATATATATGGGGAGCAAGACATGACTACACAGTGCACCCTTAGTACTTGTCCTAATATACAGGGGACCCAGACATAGCTACACAGTGCACCCTTAGTAATTGTCCTAATATATATGGGACCCAGACATGACTACACAGAGCACCCTTAGTGCTTGTCCTAATATATAGGGGACCCAGACATGACTACACAGTGCACCCTTAGTACTTGTCCTAATATATAGGGGACCCTGACATGACTACACAGTGCACCCTTAGTACTTGTCCTAATATACAGGGGACCAAGACATAGCTAGACACTGCACCCTTAGGACATGTCCTAATATATATGGGACCCAGACATGACTACAGAGTGCACCCTTAGTACTTGTCCTAATATATAGGGACCTAGACATGGCTACACAGGGCACGCTTAGTACTTGTCCTAATATATAGGGACCCAGACATGACTACACAGAGCACCCTTAGTACTTGTCCTAATATATAGGGGCACAGACATGACTACACAGTGCACCCTTAGTGCTTGTCCTAATATACAGGGGACCCAGACATAGCTACACAGTGCACCCTTAGTACTTGTCCTAATATATAGGAGACCCAGACATGGCTACACAGTGCATCCTTAATACTTGTCCTAATATATAGTGGACCCAGACATGACTACACAGTGCAGCCTTAGTACTTGTCCTATAATATAGGGGATCCAGACATGACTACACAGTGCACCGTTAGTATTTGTCCTAATACATAGGGGACCCAGACATGACTACACAGTGCACCGTTAGTACTTGTCCTAATATATAGGGGATCCAGACATGGCTACACAGTGCACCCTTAGTACTTGTCCTAATATATAGGGGACCCAGACATGACTACCCAGGGCAGCCTTAGTACTTGTCCTAGTATATAAGGGACCCAGACATGACTACACAGTGCAGCCTTAGTACTTGTCCTAATATATAGGGGACCCAGACATGACTACACAGTGCACCCTTAGTACTTGTCCTAATATATAGTGGACCCAGAAATGGCTACACAGTGCACCCTTAGTACTTGTCCTAATATATAGGGGACCTAGACATGACTGCACAGTGCAGCCTTAGTACTTGTCCTAATATATAGGGGACCCAGACATGACTACACAGTGCACCCTTAGTACTTGTCCTAATATATAGTGGACCCAGAAATGGCTACACAGTGCACCCTTAGTACTTGTCCTAATATATAGGGGACCTAGACATGACTGCACAGTGCAGCCTTAGTACTTGTCCTAATATATAGGGGACCCAGACATGACTACACAGTGCAGCCTTAGTACTTGCCATAATATATTGGGGACCTAGACATGACTACACAATGCACCGTTAGTAGGTGTCCTAATATATAGGGGAGCCAGACATGACTACACAGTGCAGCCTTAGTACTTGTCCTAATATATAGCGGGCCCACAAATGGCTACACAGTGCACCCTTAGTACTTGTCCTAATATATAGTGGACCCAGACATGGCTACACAGTGCACCGTTAGTACTTGTCCTAATATATATGGGGACCCAGACATGGCTACACAGTGCACCCCTAGTACTTGTCCTAATACATAGGGGACCTAGACATGACTGCACAGTGCAGCCTTAGTACTTGTCCTAATATATAGGGGACCCAGACATGGCTACACAGTGCACCATTAGTACTTGTCCTAATATATAGGGGACCCATACATGACTACACAGTGCACCATTAGTACTTGTCTTAATATATAGGGGACCCACACATGACTGCACAGTGCCCCCTTAGTACGTGTCCTAATATATATATAGGGGACCTAGACATGACTGCACAGTGCAGCCTTAGTACTTGTCCTAATATACAGGGGACCCAGACATGGCTACACAGTTCACCATTAGTACTTGTCCTAATATATAGGGGACCCAGACATGACTACACAGTGCACCATTAGTACTTGTCCTAATATATATGGGGACCCAGACATGACTACACAGTGCAGCCTTAGTACTTGCCGTAATATATAGGGGACCCAGACATGACTACACAATGCACCGTTTGTACGTGTCCTAATATATAGGGGGCCCAGACATGGCTACACAGAGCACCCTTAGTACTTGTAGTAATATATAGGGGCACAGACATGACTACACAGTTCACCCTTAGTGCTTGTCCTAATATACAGGGGACCCAGACATAGCTACACAGTGCACCCTTAGTACTTGTCCTAATATATAGGGGCCCAGACATGACTACATAGTGCAGCGTTAGTACTACTGCTAATATATAGGGGCCCAGACATGACTATACAGTACACCCTTAGTACTTGTCCTTATATAAACGGGCCCAGACATGACTACACAGTGCATCGTTAGTACTTGTCCTAATATATAGGGCCCAGACATGACTACACAGCGCATCGTTAGTAGTAGTCCTAGTATAGAGGGGACCGAGACATGACTACACAGTGAACCCTTAGTACTTGTGCTAATATATCAGGACCCAGACATGACTACACAGTGCACCCTTAGTACTTGTCCTTATATATAGGGGCCTAGACATGGCTACACAGTGTACCCTTAGTACTTGTCCTAATATATAGGGGCCCAGACATGACTACACAGTGAACCATTAGTACTTGTCCTAATATATAGGGGCCCAGACATGGCTACACAGTGCATCGTTAGTACTTGTTCTAATATATAGGGCCCAGACATGACTACACAGTGCACCCTTAGTACTTGTCCTAATATATAGGGGCCCAGACATGACTACACAGTGAACCCTTAGTGCTTGTCCTAATATATAGGGACCCAGACATGGCTACACAGTGCACCGTTAGTACTTGTCCTAATATATCAGGACCCAGACATGGCTACACAGTGCACCCTTAGTACTAGTCCTAATATATAGAGGACCCAGACATGACTACACAAAGCACCCTTAGTACTTGTCCTAATATATAGGGGACCCAGACATGACTACACAGTGCAGCCTTCGTACTTGTCCTAAAATATTGGGGATCCAGACATGACTACACAGTGCACCGTTAGTACTTGTCCTAATATATATGGGGACCCAGACATGGCTACACAGTGCACCCTTAGTACTTGTCCTAATATACAGGGGACCCAGACATGACTACACAGTGCATCGTTAGTATTTGTCCTAATATATAGGACCAATATATGACTACACAGTGCACCGTTAGTACTAGTCCTAATATATAGGTGCCCAGACATGACTACACAGCGCATCGTTAGTACTAGTCCTAGTATAGAGGGGACCGAGACATGTCTACACAGTGAACCCTTAGTACTTGTCCTAATATATATGGGGACCCAGACATGGCTACACAGTGCACCCCTAGTGCTTGTCCTAATACATAGGGGACCCAGACATGACTACACAGCACACCCTTAGAACTTGTTCTAATATATAGGAGCCCAGACATGACTACACAGTGCACCGTTAGTACTTGTCCTAATATATAGGGGCCCAGACATGACTACACAGTGCACCCTTAGTACTAGTCCTAATATATAGGAGACCCAGACATGACTACACAGTGCACCCTTAGTACTTGTCCTAATATATAGGGGACCCAGACATGACTACACAGTGCACCCTTAGTACTTGTCCTAATATATAGGGGACCCAGACATGACTACACAGTGCACCCTTAGTACTTGTAGTAATATATAGGGGCACAGACATGGCTACACAGTGTACCCTTAATACTTGTCCTAATATACAGGGGACCCAGATATTACTTCACAGCACACCCTTAGAGCTTGTCCTAATATATAGGAGCCCAGACATGACTACACAGTGCACCCTTAGGACTTGTCCTAATATATATGGGGACCAAGACATGACTACATAGTGCATCCTTAGTACTTGTCCTAATATACAGTGGACCCAGACATAGCTACACAGTGCACCCTTAGTACTTGTCCTAATATATATGGGACCCAGACATAGCTACACAGTGCACCCTTAGTACTTGTCCTAATATATAGGGGACCCAGACATGGCGACACAGTACACCCTTAGTACTTGTCCTTATATAAAGGGGCCCAGACATGACTACACAGTGCATCGTTAGTACTTGTCCTAATATATAGGACCCAGACATGACTACACAGCGCATCGCTAGTAGTAGTCCTAGTATAGAGGGGACCGAGACATGACTACACAGTGAACCCTTAGAACTTGTGCTAATATATCAGGACCCAGACATGACTACACAGTGCACCCTTAGTACTTGTCCTTATATATAGGGACCCAGACATGGCTACACAGTGTACCCTTAGTACTTGTCCTAATATATAGGGGCCCAGACATGACTACACAGTGAACCATTAGTTCTTGTCATAATATATAGGGGCCCAGACATGGCTACACAGTGCATCGTTAGTACTTGTTCTAATATATAGGGCCCAGACATGTCTACACAGTGCACCGTTAGTACTAGTCCTAGTATAGAGGGGACCGAGACATGACTACGCAGTGCACCCTTAGTACTTGTCCTAATATATAGGGGCCCAGACATGACTACACAGTGAACCCTTAGTGCTTGTCCTAATATATAGGGACCCAGACATGGCTACACAGTGCACCGTTAGTACTTGTCCTAATATATCAGGACCCAGACATGGCTACACAGTGCACCCTTAGTACTAGTCCTAATATATAGAGGAGCCAGACATGACTACACAAAGCACCCTTAGTACTTGTCCTAATATATATGGGACCTAGACATGACTACAGAGTGCACCTTTAGTACTTGTCCTAATATATAGGGGACCCAGACATTACTTCACAGCACACCCTTAGAACTTGTCCTAATATATAGGAGCCCAGACATGACTATACAGTGCACCCTTAGTACTTGTCCTAATATACAGGGGACCCAGACATGACTACACAGTGCATCGTTAGTATTTGTCCTAATATATAGGGCCAAGATATGACTACACAGTGCACCGTTAGTACTAGTCCTAATATATAGGTGCCCAGACATGACTACACAGCGCATCGTTAGTACTAGTCCTAGTATAGAGGGGACCGAGACATGTCTACACAGTGAACCCTTAGTACTTGTCCTAATATATATGGGGACCCAGACATGGCTACACAGTGCACCCCTAGTGCTTGTCCTAATACATAGGGGACCCAGACATGACTACACAGCACACCCTTAGAACTTGTTCTAATATATAGGAGCCCAGACATGACTACACAGTGCACCGTTAGTACTTGTCCTAATATATAGGGGCCCAGACATGACTACACAGTGCACCCTTAGTACTAGTCCTAATATATAGGAGACCCAGACATGACTACACAGTGCACCCTTAGTACTTGTCCTAATATATAGGGGACCCAGACATGACTACACGGCACACCCTTAGAACTTGTTCTAATATATAGGAGCCCAGACATGACTACACAGTGCACCGTTAGTACTTGTCCTAATATATAGGGGCCCGGACATGACTACACAGTGCACCCTTAGTACTAGTCCTAATATATAGGGGACCCAGACATGACTACACAGAGCACCCTTAGTACTTGTAGTAATATATAGGGGCACAGACATGACTACACAGTGCACCCTTAGTGCTTGTCCTAATATACAGGGGACCCAGACATAGCTACACAGTGCACCCTTAGTACTTGTCCTAAAAAATAGTTGACCCAGACATGGCTGCACAGTGCACCCTTAGTACTTGTCCTAATATATAGGGGCCCAGACATGACTACATAGTGCAGCGTTAGTACTACTCCTAATATATAGGGGCCCAGACATGACTATACAGTACACCCTTAGTACTTGTCCTTATATAAAGGGGCCCAGACATGACTACACAGTGCATCGTTAGTACTAGTCCTAATATATAGGGCCCAGACATGACTACACAGTGCACCGTTAGTACTAGTCCTAATATATAGGGGCCCAGACATGACTACACAGCGCATCGTTAGTAGTAGTCCTAGTATAGAGGGGACCGAGACATGACTACACAGTGAACCCTTAGTACTTGTCCTAATATATCAGGACCCAGACATGACTACACAGTGCACCCTTAGTACTTGTCCTTATATATAGGGGCCCAGACATGGCTACACAGTGCACCCTTAGTACTTGTCCTTATATATAGGGGCCCAGACATGGCTACACAGTGTACCCTTAGTACTTGTCCTAATATATAGGGGCCAAACATGACTACACAGCGCATCGTTAGTACTAGTCCTAGTATAGAGGGGACCGAGACATGACTACGCAGTGCACCCTTAGTACTTGTCCTAATATATCGGGACCCAGACATGGCAACACAGGGCACGCTTAGTACTTGTCCTAATATAGAGGAGACCCAGATATTACTTCACAGCACACCCTTAGAGCTTGTCCTAATATATAGGAGCCCAGACATGACTACACAGTGCACCCTTAGGACTTGTCCTAATATATATGGGGACCAAGACATGACTACATAGTGCATCCTTAGTACTTGTCCTAATATACAGTGGACCCAGACATAGCTACACAGTGCACCCTTAGTAATTGTCCTAATATATATGGGACCCAGACATGACTACACAGAGCACCCTTAGTGCTTGTCCTAATATATAGGGGACCCAGACATGACTACACAGTGCACCCTTAGTACTTGTCCTAATATATAGGGGACCCTGACATGACTACACAGTGCACCCTTAGTACTTGTCCTAATATACAGGGGACCAAGACATAGCTAGACACTGCACCCTTAGGACATGTCCTAATATATATGGGACCCAGACATGACTACAGAGTGCACCCTTAGTACTTGTCCTAATATATAGGGACCTAGACATGGCTACACAGGGCACGCTTAGTACTTGTCCTAATATATAGGGACCCAGACATGACTACACAGAGCACCCTTAGTACTTGTCCTAATATATAGGGGCACAGACATGACTACACAGTGCACCCTTAGTGCTTGTCCTAATATACAGGGGACCCAGACATAGCTACACAGTGCACCCTTAGTACTTGTCCTAATATATAGGAGACCCAGACATGGCTACACAGTGCATCCTTAATACTTGTCCTAATATATAGTGGACCCAGACATGACTACACAGTGCAGCCTTAGTACTTGTCCTATAATATAGGGGATCCAGACATGACTACACAGTGCACCGTTAGTATTTGTCCTAATACATAGGGGACCCAGACATGACTACACAGTGCACCGTTAGTACTTGTCCTAATATATAGGGGATCCAGACATGGCTACACAGTGCACCCTTAGTACTTGTCCTAATATATAGGGGACCCAGACATGACTACCCAGGGCAGCCTTAGTACTTGTCCTAGTATATAAGGGACCCAGACATGACTACACAGTGCAGCCTTAGTACTTGTCCTAATATATAGGGGACCCAGACATGACTACACAGTGCACCCTTAGTACTTGTCCTAATATATAGTGGACCCAGAAATGGCTACACAGTGCACCCTTAGTACTTGTCCTAATATATAGGGGACCTAGACATGACTGCACAGTGCAGCCTTAGTACTTGTCCTAATATATAGGGGACCCAGACATGACTACACAGTGCACCCTTAGTACTTGTCCTAATATATAGTGGACCCAGAAATGGCTACACAGTGCACCCTTAGTACTTGTCCTAATATATAGGGGACCTAGACATGACTGCACAGTGCAGCCTTAGTACTTGTCCTAATATATAGGGGACCCAGACATGACTACACAGTGCAGCCTTAGTACTTGCCATAATATATTGGGGACCTAGACATGACTACACAATGCACCGTTAGTAGGTGTCCTAATATATAGGGGAGCCAGACATGACTACACAGTGCAGCCTTAGTACTTGTCCTAATATATAGCGGGCCCACAAATGGCTACACAGTGCACCCTTAGTACTTGTCCTAATATATAGTGGACCCAGACATGGCTACACAGTGCACCGTTAGTACTTGTCCTAATATATATGGGGACCCAGACATGGCTACACAGTGCACCCCTAGTACTTGTCCTAATACATAGGGGACCTAGACATGACTGCACAGTGCAGCCTTAGTACTTGTCCTAATATATAGGGGACCCAGACATGGCTACACAGTGCACCATTAGTACTTGTCCTAATATATAGGGGACCCATACATGACTACACAGTGCACCATTAGTACTTGTCTTAATATATAGGGGACCCACACATGACTGCACAGTGCCCCCTTAGTACGTGTCCTAATATATATATAGGGGACCTAGACATGACTGCACAGTGCAGCCTTAGTACTTGTCCTAATATACAGGGGACCCAGACATGGCTACACAGTTCACCATTAGTACTTGTCCTAATATATAGGGGACCCAGACATGACTACACAGTGCACCATTAGTACTTGTCCTAATATATATGGGGACCCAGACATGACTACACAGTGCAGCCTTAGTACTTGCCGTAATATATAGGGGACCCAGACATGACTACACAATGCACCGTTTGTACGTGTCCTAATATATAGGGGGCCCAGACATGGCTACACAGAGCACCCTTAGTACTTGTAGTAATATATAGGGGCACAGACATGACTACACAGTTCACCCTTAGTGCTTGTCCTAATATACAGGGGACCCAGACATAGCTACACAGTGCACCCTTAGTACTTGTCCTAATATATAGGGGCCCAGACATGACTACATAGTGCAGCGTTAGTACTACTGCTAATATATAGGGGCCCAGACATGACTATACAGTACACCCTTAGTACTTGTCCTTATATAAACGGGCCCAGACATGACTACACAGTGCATCGTTAGTACTTGTCCTAATATATAGGGCCCAGACATGACTACACAGCGCATCGTTAGTAGTAGTCCTAGTATAGAGGGGACCGAGACATGACTACACAGTGAACCCTTAGTACTTGTGCTAATATATCAGGACCCAGACATGACTACACAGTGCACCCTTAGTACTTGTCCTTATATATAGGGGCCTAGACATGGCTACACAGTGTACCCTTAGTACTTGTCCTAATATATAGGGGCCCAGACATGACTACACAGTGAACCATTAGTACTTGTCCTAATATATAGGGGCCCAGACATGGCTACACAGTGCATCGTTAGTACTTGTTCTAATATATAGGGCCCAGACATGACTACACAGTGCACCCTTAGTACTTGTCCTAATATATAGGGGCCCAGACATGACTACACAGTGAACCCTTAGTGCTTGTCCTAATATATAGGGACCCAGACATGGCTACACAGTGCACCGTTAGTACTTGTCCTAATATATCAGGACCCAGACATGGCTACACAGTGCACCCTTAGTACTAGTCCTAATATATAGAGGACCCAGACATGACTACACAAAGCACCCTTAGTACTTGTCCTAATATATAGGGGACCCAGACATGACTACACAGTGCAGCCTTCGTACTTGTCCTAAAATATTGGGGATCCAGACATGACTACACAGTGCACCGTTAGTACTTGTCCTAATATATATGGGGACCCAGACATGGCTACACAGTGCACCCTTAGTACTTGTCCTAATATACAGGGGACCCAGACATGACTACACAGTGCATCGTTAGTATTTGTCCTAATATATAGGACCAATATATGACTACACAGTGCACCGTTAGTACTAGTCCTAATATATAGGTGCCCAGACATGACTACACAGCGCATCGTTAGTACTAGTCCTAGTATAGAGGGGACCGAGACATGTCTACACAGTGAACCCTTAGTACTTGTCCTAATATATATGGGGACCCAGACATGGCTACACAGTGCACCCCTAGTGCTTGTCCTAATACATAGGGGACCCAGACATGACTACACAGCACACCCTTAGAACTTGTTCTAATATATAGGAGCCCAGACATGACTACACAGTGCACCGTTAGTACTTGTCCTAATATATAGGGGCCCAGACATGACTACACAGTGCACCCTTAGTACTAGTCCTAATATATAGGAGACCCAGACATGACTACACAGTGCACCCTTAGTACTTGTCCTAATATATAGGGGACCCAGACATGACTACACAGTGCACCCTTAGTACTTGTCCTAATATATAGGGGACCCAGACATGACTACACAGTGCACCCTTAGTACTTGTAGTAATATATAGGGGCACAGACATGGCTACACAGTGTACCCTTAATACTTGTCCTAATATACAGGGGACCCAGATATTACTTCACAGCACACCCTTAGAGCTTGTCCTAATATATAGGAGCCCAGACATGACTACACAGTGCACCCTTAGGACTTGTCCTAATATATATGGGGACCAAGACATGACTACATAGTGCATCCTTAGTACTTGTCCTAATATACAGTGGACCCAGACATAGCTACACAGTGCACCCTTAGTACTTGTCCTAATATATATGGGACCCAGACATAGCTACACAGTGCACCCTTAGTACTTGTCCTAATATATAGGGGACCCAGACATGGCGACACAGTACACCCTTAGTACTTGTCCTTATATAAAGGGGCCCAGACATGACTACACAGTGCATCGTTAGTACTTGTCCTAATATATAGGACCCAGACATGACTACACAGCGCATCGCTAGTAGTAGTCCTAGTATAGAGGGGACCGAGACATGACTACACAGTGAACCCTTAGAACTTGTGCTAATATATCAGGACCCAGACATGACTACACAGTGCACCCTTAGTACTTGTCCTTATATATAGGGACCCAGACATGGCTACACAGTGTACCCTTAGTACTTGTCCTAATATATAGGGGCCCAGACATGACTACACAGTGAACCATTAGTTCTTGTCATAATATATAGGGGCCCAGACATGGCTACACAGTGCATCGTTAGTACTTGTTCTAATATATAGGGCCCAGACATGTCTACACAGTGCACCGTTAGTACTAGTCCTAGTATAGAGGGGACCGAGACATGACTACGCAGTGCACCCTTAGTACTTGTCCTAATATATAGGGGCCCAGACATGACTACACAGTGAACCCTTAGTGCTTGTCCTAATATATAGGGACCCAGACATGGCTACACAGTGCACCGTTAGTACTTGTCCTAATATATCAGGACCCAGACATGGCTACACAGTGCACCCTTAGTACTAGTCCTAATATATAGAGGAGCCAGACATGACTACACAAAGCACCCTTAGTACTTGTCCTAATATATATGGGACCTAGACATGACTACAGAGTGCACCTTTAGTACTTGTCCTAATATATAGGGGACCCAGACATTACTTCACAGCACACCCTTAGAACTTGTCCTAATATATAGGAGCCCAGACATGACTATACAGTGCACCCTTAGTACTTGTCCTAATATACAGGGGACCCAGACATGACTACACAGTGCATCGTTAGTATTTGTCCTAATATATAGGGCCAAGATATGACTACACAGTGCACCGTTAGTACTAGTCCTAATATATAGGTGCCCAGACATGACTACACAGCGCATCGTTAGTACTAGTCCTAGTATAGAGGGGACCGAGACATGTCTACACAGTGAACCCTTAGTACTTGTCCTAATATATATGGGGACCCAGACATGGCTACACAGTGCACCCCTAGTGCTTGTCCTAATACATAGGGGACCCAGACATGACTACACAGCACACCCTTAGAACTTGTTCTAATATATAGGAGCCCAGACATGACTACACAGTGCACCGTTAGTACTTGTCCTAATATATAGGGGCCCAGACATGACTACACAGTGCACCCTTAGTACTAGTCCTAATATATAGGAGACCCAGACATGACTACACAGTGCACCCTTAGTACTTGTCCTAATATATAGGGGACCCAGACATGACTACACGGCACACCCTTAGAACTTGTTCTAATATATAGGAGCCCAGACATGACTACACAGTGCACCGTTAGTACTTGTCCTAATATATAGGGGCCCGGACATGACTACACAGTGCACCCTTAGTACTAGTCCTAATATATAGGGGACCCAGACATGACTACACAGAGCACCCTTAGTACTTGTAGTAATATATAGGGGCACAGACATGACTACACAGTGCACCCTTAGTGCTTGTCCTAATATACAGGGGACCCAGACATAGCTACACAGTGCACCCTTAGTACTTGTCCTAAAAAATAGTTGACCCAGACATGGCTGCACAGTGCACCCTTAGTACTTGTCCTAATATATAGGGGCCCAGACATGACTACATAGTGCAGCGTTAGTACTACTCCTAATATATAGGGGCCCAGACATGACTATACAGTACACCCTTAGTACTTGTCCTTATATAAAGGGGCCCAGACATGACTACACAGTGCATCGTTAGTACTAGTCCTAATATATAGGGCCCAGACATGACTACACAGTGCACCGTTAGTACTAGTCCTAATATATAGGGGCCCAGACATGACTACACAGCGCATCGTTAGTAGTAGTCCTAGTATAGAGGGGACCGAGACATGACTACACAGTGAACCCTTAGTACTTGTCCTAATATATCAGGACCCAGACATGACTACACAGTGCACCCTTAGTACTTGTCCTTATATATAGGGGCCCAGACATGGCTACACAGTGCACCCTTAGTACTTGTCCTTATATATAGGGGCCCAGACATGGCTACACAGTGTACCCTTAGTACTTGTCCTAATATATAGGGGCCAAACATGACTACACAGCGCATCGTTAGTACTAGTCCTAGTATAGAGGGGACCGAGACATGACTACGCAGTGCACCCTTAGTACTTGTCCTAATATATCGGGACCCAGACATGGCAACACAGGGCACGCTTAGTACTTGTCCTAATATAGAGGAGACCCAGATATTACTTCACAGCACACCCTTAGAGCTTGTCCTAATATATAGGAGCCCAGACATGACTACACAGTGCACCCTTAGGACTTGTCCTAATATATATGGGGACCAAGACATGACTACATAGTGCATCCTTAGTACTTGTCCTAATATACAGTGGACCCAGACATAGCTACACAGTGCACCCTTAGTACTTGTCCTAATATATATGGGACCCAGACATAGCTACACAGTGCACCCTTAGTACTTGTCCTAATATATAGGGGACCCAGACATGACGACACAGTGCACCCTTAGTACTTGTCCTAATATATAGGGGACCCAGACATGACTACACAGAGCACCCTTAGTACTTGTCCTAATATATAGGGGAACAGACATGACTACACAGTGCACCCTTAGTGCTTGTCCTAATATACAGGGGACCCAGACATAGCTACACAGTGCACCCTTAGTACTTGTCCTAATATATAGGAGACCCAGACATGGCTGCACAGTGCACCCTTAGTACTACTCCTAATATATAGGGGCCCAGACATGACTATACAGTACACCCTTAGTACTTGTCCTTATATAAAGGGGCCCAGACATCACTACACAGTGCACCATTAGTACTAGTCCTAATATATAGGGGCCCAGACATGACTACACAGCGCATTGTTAGTACTAGTCCTAGTATAGAGTGGACCGAGACATGACTACACAGTGAACCCTTAGTACTTGTCCTAATATATTGGGACCCAGACATGGCTACACAGTGCACCCTTAGTACTTGTCCTAATACATAGGGGACCTAGACATGACTGCACAGTGCAGCCTTAGTACTTGTCCTAATATATAGGGGACCCAGACATGGCTACACAGTGCACCATTAGTACTTGTCCTAATATATAGTGGACCTAGACATGGCTACACAGTGCACCCTTAGTACTTGTCCTAATATATATGGGGACCCAGACATGGCTACACAGTGCACCCCTAGTGCTTGTCCTAATACATAGGGGACCCAGACATAACTACATAGTGCAGCCTTCGTACTTGTCCTAAAATATTGGGGATCCAGACATGACTACACAGTGCACCGTTAGTACTTGTCCTAATATATAGCGGACCCAGACATGACTGCACAGTGCAGCCTTAGTACTTGTCTTACTATATAGGGGACCCAGACATGGCTACACAGTGCACCGTTAGTACTTGTCCTAATATATAGGGGACCCAGACATGACTACACAGTGCACCGTTAGTACTTGTCCTAATATATAGGGGATCCAGACATGGCTACACAGTGCACCCTTAGTACTTGTCCTAATATATAGGGAACCCAGACATGGCTACACAGTGCAGACTTAGTACTTTTCCTAGTATATAAGGGAACCAGACATGACTACACAGTGCACCCTTAGTACTTGTCCTAATATATAGTGGACCCAGACATGGCTACACAGTGCACCCTTAGTACTTGTCCTAATATATATGGGGACCCAGACATGGCTACACAGTGCACCCTTAGTACTTGTCCTAATATATAGGGGACCTAGACATGACTGCACAGTGCAGCCTTAGTACTTGTCCTAATATATAGGGGACCCAGACATGGCTACACAGTGCACCATTAGTACTTGTCCTAATATATAGGGGGCCCAGACATGGCTACACAGTGCACCCTTAGTACTTGTCCTAATATATATGGGGACCCAGACATGGCTAAACAGTGCACCCCTAGTGCTTGTCCTAATACATAGGGGACCCAGACATTACTTCACAGCACACCCTTAGAACTTGTCCTAATGTATAGGAGCCCAGACATGACTACACAGTGCACCGTTAGTACTTGTCCTAATATATAGGGGCCCAGACATGACTACACAGTGCACCCTTAGTACTCGTCCTAATATATAGGGGACCCAGATATGACTACACAGAGCACCCTTAGTACTTGTAGTAATATATAGGGGCACAGACATGACTACACAGTGCACCCTTAGTGCTTGTCCTAATATACAGGGGACCCAGACATAGCTACACAGTGCACCCTTAGTACTTGTCCTAAAAAATCGGAGACCCAGACATGGCTGCACAGTGCACCCTTAGTACTTGTCCTAATATATAGGGGCCCAGACATGACTACATAGTGCAGCGTTAGTACTACTCCTAATATATAGGGGCCCAGACATGACTATACAGTACACATTTAGTACTTGTCCTTATTTAAAGGGGCCCAGACATGACTACACAGTGCATCGTTAGTACTTGTCCTAATATATAGGGCCCAGACATGACTACACAGCGCATCGTTAGTAGTAGTCCTAGTATAGAGGGGACCGAGACATGACTACACAGTGAACCCTTAGAACTTGTGCTAATATATCAGGACCCAGACATGACTACACAGTGCACCCTTAGTACTTGTCCTTATATATAGGGGCCCAGACTTGGCTACACAGCGTACCCTTAGTACTTGTCCTAATATATAGGGGCCCAGACATGACTACACAGTGAACCATTAGTTCTTGTCATAATACATAGGGGCCCAGACATGGCTACACAGTGCATCGTTAGTACTTGTTCAAATATATAGGGCCCAGACATGACTACACAGTGAACCCTTAGTGCTTGTCCTAATATATAGGGACCCAGACATGGCTACACAGTGCACCGTTAGTACTTGTCCTAATATATCAGGACCCAGACATGGCTACACAGTGCACCCTTAGTACTAGTCCTAATATATAGAGGACCCAGACATGACTACACAAAGCACCCTTAGTACTTGTCCTAATATATAGGGGACCCAGACATGACTACACAGTGCACCCTTAGTACTTGTCCTAATATATATGGGACCTAGACATGACTACAGAGTGCACCTTTAGTACTTGTCCTAATATATAGGGGACCCAGACATGACTACACAGTGCACCCTTATTACTTGTCCTAATATACAGGGGACCAAGACATAGCTAGACACTGCACCTTTAGTACTTGTCCTAATATATAGGGGCCCAGACATTACTTCACAGCACACCTTTAGAACTTGTCCTAATGTATAGGAGCCCAGACATGACTATACAGTGCACCCTTAGTACTTGTCCTAATATATAGGGGACCCAGACATGACTTCACAGTGCACCCTTAGTACTTGTCCTAATATATAGGGGCACAGACATGACTACACAGTGCACCCTTAGTGCTTGTCCTAATATACAGGGGACCCAGACATAGCTACACAGTGCACCCTTAGTACTTGTCCTGATATATAGGAGACCAAGACATGGCTGCACAGTGCACCCTTAGTACTTGTCCTAATATATAGGGGCCCAGACATGACTACACAGTGCAGCGTTAGTACTACTCCTAATACATAGGGGCCCGGAGATGACTATACAGTACACCCTTAGTACTTGTCCTTATATAAAGGGGCCCAGACATGGCTACACAGTACACCCTTAGTACTTTTCCTAATATATAGGGGCCCCAGACATGACTACACAGTGAACCATTAGTACTTGTCCTAATATATAGGGGCAAGACATGGCTACACAGTGCATCGTTAGTACTTGTCCTAATATATAGGGCCCAGACATGACTACACAGTGCACCGTTAGTACTAGTTCTAATATATAGGGGCCCAGACATGACTACACAGCGCATCGTTAGTACTAGTCCTAGTATAGAGGGGACCGAGACATGACTACACAGTGAACCCTTAGTACTTGTCCTAATATATAGCGGACCCAGACATGACTGCACAGTGCAGCCTTAGTACTTGTCTTACTATATAGGGGACCCAGACATGGCTACACAGTGCACCGTCAATACTTGTCCTAATATATAGGGGACCCAGATATGACTACACAGTGCACCGTTAGTACTTGTCCTAATATATAGGGGATCCAGACATGGCTACACAGTGCACCCTTAGTACTTGTCCTAATATATAAGGAACCCAGACATGACTACACAGTGCAGCCTTAGTACTTTTCCTAGTATATAAGGGAACCAGACATGACTACACAATGCAGCCTTAGTACTTGTCCTAATATATAGGGGACCCAGACATGACTACACAGTGCACCCTTAGTACTTGTCCTAATATATAGTGGACCCAGACATGGCTACACAGTGCACCCTTAGTACTTGTCCTAATATATATGGGGACCCAGACATGGCTACACAGTGCACCCTTAGTACTTGTCCTAATTTATAGGGGACCTAGACATGACTGCACAGTGCAGCCTTAGTACTTGTCCTAATATATAGGGGACCCAGACATGGCTACACAGTGCACCATTAGTACTTGTCCTAATATATACGGGACCCAGACATGGCTACACAGTGCACCCTTAGTACTTGTCCTAATATATATGGGGACCCAGACATGGCTAAACAGTGCACCCCTAGTGCTTGTCCTAATACATAGGGGACCCAGACATTACTTCACAGCACACCCTTAGAACTTGTCCTAATATATAGGAGCCCAGACATGACTACACAGTGCACCGTTAGTACTTGTCCTAATATATAGGGGCCCAGACATGACTACACAGTGCACCCTTAGTACTAGTCCTAATATATAGGAGACCCAGACATGACTACACAGTGCACCCTTAGTACTCGTCCTAATATATAGGGAACCCAGACATGACTACACAGAGCACCCTTAGTACTTGTAGTAATATATAGGGGCACAGACATGACTACACAGTGCACCCTTAGTGCTTGTCCTAATATACAGGGGACCCAGACATAGCTACACAGTGCACCCTTAGTACTTGTCCTAAAAAATAGGAGACCCAGACATGGCTGCACAGTGCACCCTTAGTACTTGTCCTAATATATAGGGGCCCAGACATGACTACATAGTGCAGCGTTAGTACTACTCCTAATATATAGGGGCCCAGACATGACTACACAGCGCATCGTTAGTAGTAGTCCTAGTATAGAGGGGACCGAGACATGACTACACAGTGAACCCTTAGTACTTGTCCTAATATATCAGGACCCAGACATGACTACACAGTGCACCCTTAGTACTTGTCCTTATATATAGGGGCCCAGACATGGCTACACAGTGTACCCTTAGTACTTGTCCTAATATATAGGGGCCCAGACATGGCTACACAGTGCATCGTTAGTACTTGTTCTAATATATAGGGCCCAGACATGACTACACAGTGCACCGTTAGTACTAGTCCTAATATATAGGGGGCCAGACATGACTACACAGCGCATCGTTAGTACTAGTCCTAGTATAGAGGGGACAGAGACATGACTACGCAGTGCACCCTTAGTACTTGTCCTAATATATAGGGGCCCAGATATGACTACACAGTGAACCCGTAGTGCTTGTCCTAATATATAGGGACCCAGGCATGGCTAGACAGTGCACCCTTAGTACTTGCCTTAAAATATATAGAGAACCCAGACATGACTACACAGTGCACCCTTAGTACTTGTCCTAATATACAGGGGACCCAGACATAGCTACATAGTGCACCCTTAGTACTTGTCCTAATATATATGGGACCCAGACATGAGTACACAGGGCACCCTTAGTACTTTTCCTAATATATAGGGGACCCAGACATGACTGCACAGTGCACCCTTAGTACTTGTCCTAATATATAGGGGACCCAGACATGACTACACAGTGCACCCTTAGTACTTGTCCTTATATAAAGGGGCCCAGACATGGCTACACAGTGCACCCTTAGTACTTGTCCTAATATATAGGGGCGCAGACATGGCTACACAGTGCATCGTTAGTACTTGTCCTAATATATAGGGCCCACACATGACTACATAGTGCACCGTTAGTACTAGTCCTAATATATAGGGGGCCAGACATGACTACACAGCGCATCGTTAGTACTAGTACTAGTATAGAGGGGACCGAGACATGACTACACAATGAACCCTTAGTACTTGTCCTAATATATAGGGAACCCAGACATGGCTACACAGTGCAACCTTTAGTATTTGTCCTAATATACAGGGGACCAGACATGGCTACACAGTGTACCCTTAGTGCTTGTCCTAATATATATAGGGGACCCAGACATGACTACACAGTGCACCCTTAGTACTTGTCCTAATATATAGGGGCCCAGACATGGCTACACAGTGTACCCTTAGTGCTTGTCCTAATATATATATAGGGGACTCAGACATGACTACACAGTGCACCCTTAGTACTTGTCCTAATATATAGAGGACCCAGACATGACTACACAGTACACCCTTAGTACTTGTCCTAATATATAGGGAAACCAGACATGGCTACACAGTGCACCCTTAGTACTTGTCCTAATATATAGGGGCCCAGACATGGCTGCACAGGGCACCCTTAGTACTTGTCCTAATATATAGAGGACCCAGACATTACTTCACAGCACACCCTTAGAACTTGTCCTAATATATAGGGGACCCACACATAACTACACAGTGAACCATTAGTTCTTGTCCTAAAATATAGGGCCCCTGACATGGCTACACAGTGCATCGTTAGTACTTGTCCTAATAAATAGGGACCAGACATGACTTCACAGTGCACCGTTAGTACTAGTCCTAATATATAGGGGCCCAGACATGACTACACAGCGCATCGTTAGTACTATTCCTAGTATAGAGGGGACCGAGACATGACTACACAGTGAACCCTTAGTACTTGTCCTAATTTATAAGGACCCAGACTTGGCTACACAGTGCACCCTTAGTACTTGTCCTAATATATAGGGGCCCAGACATGACTATACAGTACACCCTTAGTACTTGTCCTTATATATAGGGGCCCAGACATGGCTACACAGTGAACCATTAGTACTTGTCCTAATATATGGGGGCCCAGACATGGCTACACAGTGCACCGTTAGTACTAGTCCTAATATATTGGGGGCCAGACATGACTACACAGCGCATCGCTAGTATTAGTCCTAGTATAGAGGGGACCGAGACATGACTACACAGTGAACCCTTAGTACTTGTCCTAATATATAGGGACCCAGACATAGCTACATAGTGCACCCTTAGTAATTGTCCTAATATATATGGGACCCAGACATGACTACACAGAGCACCCTTAGTACTTGTCCTAATATATAGGGGACCCAGACATGACTACACAGTACACCCTTAGTACTTGTCCTAATATATAGGGGACCGAGACATGACTACACAGTGCACCCTTAGTACTTGTCTTAATATACAGGGGACCAAGACATAGCTACACAGTGCACCGTTAGTACTTGTCCTAATATATATGGGACCCAGACATGACTACACAGTGCACCCTTAGTACTTGTCCTAATATATAGGGACCCAGACATGGCTACACAGGGCACGCTTAGTACTTGTCCTAATATATAGGGGACCCAGATATTACTTCACAGCACACCCTTAGAGCTTGTCGTAATATATAGGAGCCCAGACATGACTACACAGTGCACCCTTAGGACTTGTCCTAATATATAGGGGGACCAAGACATGACTACATAGTGCACCCTTAGTACGGCACGCTTAGTACTTGTCCTAATATATAGGGGACCCAGACAAGACTACACAGAGCACCCTTAGTACTTGTCCTAATATATAGGGGCACAGACATGACTACACAGTGCACCCTTAGTGCTTGTCCTAATATACAGGGGACCCAGACATAGCTACACAGTGCACCCTTAGTACTTGTCCTAATATATATGGGACCCAGACATAGCTACACAGTGCACCCTTAGTACTTGTCCTAATATATAGGGGACCCAGACATGGCTACACAGTGCACCCTTAGTACTTGTCCTAATATATTGGGAACCCAGACAAGACTACACAGAGCACCCTTAGTACTTGTCCTAATATATAGGGGCACAGACATAGCTACACAGTGCACCCTTAGTACTTGTCCTAATATATAGGAGACCCAGACATGGCTGCACAGTGCTCCCTTAGTACTACTCCTAATATATAGGGGCCCAGACATGACTATACAGTACACCCTTAGTACGTGTCCTTATATAAAGGGGCCCAGGCATGACTACACAGTGCACCCTTAGTACTTGTCCTAATATATAGGGGCCCAGACATGACTACACAGTGCACCCTTAGTAATTGTCCTAATATATATGGGACCCAGACATGACTACACAGAGCACCCTTAGTACTTGTCCTAATATACAGGGGACCAAGACATAGCTAGACACTGCACCGTTAGTACTTGTCCTAATATATAGGGGACCAAGACATAGCTAGACACTGCACCCTTATTACTTGTCCTAATATATAGGGGCCCAGACATGGCTACACAGTGCATCGTTAGTATTTGTCCTAATATATAGAGCCCAGACATGACTACACAGTGCACCCTTAGTACGTGTCCTAATATATAGGGGCCCAGACAAGACTACACAGTGAACCATTAGTACTTGTCCTAATATATAGGGGCCCAGACATGGCTACACAGTGCATCGTTAGTACTTGTCCTAATATATAGGGCCCAGACATGACTACACAGTACACCGTTAGTACTAGTCCTAGTATAGAGGGGACCGAGACATGACTACACAGTGAACCCTTAGTACTTGTCCTAATATATAGGGACCCAGACATGGCTACACAGTGCACCGTTAGTACTTGTCCTAATATATAGGGGAACCAGACATGGCTACACAGTGCACCATTAATACTTGTCCTAATATATATGGGGAGCAAGACATGACTACACAGTGCACCCTTAGTACTTGTCCTAATATACAGGGGACCCAGACATAGCTACACAGTGCACCCTTAGTAATTGTCCTAATATATATGGGACCCAGACATGACTACACAGAGCACCCTTAGTACTTGTCCTAATATATAGGGGACCCAGACATGACTACACAGTGCACCCTTAGTACTTGTCCTAATATATAGGGGACCCAGACATGACTACACAGTGCACCCTTAGTACGTGTCCTAATATACAGGGGACCAAGACATAGCTAGACACTGCACCCTTAGTACTTGTCCTAATATATAGGGGCCCAGACATGGCTACACAGTGCATCGTTAGTATTTGTCCTAATATATAGGGCCCAGATATGACTACACAGTGCACCCTTAGTACGTGTCCTAATATATAGGGGCCCAGACATGACTACACAGTGAACCATTAGTACTTGTCCTAATATATAGGGGCCCAGACATGACTACACAGTGCACCGTTAGTACTAGTCCTAATATATAGGGGGCCAGACATGACTACACAGCGCATCGTTAGTAATAGTCCTAGTATAGAGGGGACCGAGACATGACTACGTAGTGCACCCTTAGTACTTGTCCTAATATATAGGGGCCCAGACATGACTACACAGTGAACCCTTAGTGCTTGTCCTAATATATAGGGACCCAGACATGGCTACACAGTGCGCCGTTAGTGCTTGTCCTAATATATCAGGACCCAGACATGGCTACACAGTGCACCCTTAGTACTAGTCCTAATATATAGAGGACCCAGACATGACTACAAAAAGCACCCTTAGTACTTGTCCTAATGTATAGGGGACCCAGACATGACTACACAGTGCACCCTTAGTACTTGTCCTAATATACAGGGGACCAAGACATAGCTAGACACTGCACCCTTAGTACTTGTCCTAATATATATGGGACCCAAACATGACTACAGAGTGCACCTTTAGTACTTGTCCTAATATATAGGGGCCCAGACATGGCTACACAGGGCACCCTTGGTACTTGTCCTAATATATAGGGGCCCAGACATGGCTACACAGGGCACCCTTAGTACTAGTCCTAATATACAGGAGACCCAGACATAACTACACAGTGCACCCTTAGTACTTGTCCTAATATATAGGGGACCCAGACATGACTACACAGTGCACCCTTAGTACTTGTCCTAATATATAGGGGACCCAGACATGACTACACAGAGCACCCTTAGTACTTGTAGTAATATATAGGGGCACAGACATGACTACACAGTGCACCCTTGGTACTTGTCCTAATATATAGGGGCACAGACATGACTACACAGGGCACCCCTAGTACTTGTCCTAATATATATGTGGACCCAGACATGACTACATAGTGCACCCTTAGTACTTGTCCTAATATACAGGGGACCCAGACATAGCTACACAGTGCACCCTTAGTACTTGTCCTAATATGTATGGGACCCAGACATGACTACACAGTGCATCCTTAGTACTTGTCCTAATATATAGGGGACCCAGACATGACTACACAGTGCACCCTTAGTACTTGTCCTAATATACAGGGGACCAAGACATAGCTAGACACTGCACCCTTAGTACTTGTCCTAATATATATGGGACCCAGACATGACTACAGAGTGCACCCTTAGTACTTGTCCTAATATATAGGGGCCCAAACATGGCTACACAGGGCACCCTTAGTACTTGTCCTAATATATAGGCGCCCAGACATGACTACACAGTGCTCCCTTAGTACTTGTCCTAATATATAGGGGACCAAGACATAGCTAGACACTGCACCCTTAGTACTTGTCCTAATATATATGGGACCCAGACATGACTACACAGTGCACCCTTATTACTTGTCCTAATATACAGGGGACCAAGACATAGCTAGACACTGCACCCATAGTACTTGTCCTAATATATAGGGGACCCAGACATGACTACACAGTGCACCCTTATTACTTGTCCTAATATACAGGGGACCAAGACATAGCTAGACACTGCACCTTTAGTACTTGTCCTAATATATAGGGGCCCAGACATTACTTCACAGCACACCCTTAGAACTTGTCCTAATGTATAGGAGCCCAGGCATGACTATACAGTGCGCCCTTAGTACTTGTCCTAATATATAGGGGCCCAGACATGGCTACACAGTGCATCGTTCGTACTTGTCCTAATATATAGGGCCCAGACATGACTACACAGTGCACCGTTAGTACTAGTCCTAATATATAGGGGGCCAAACATGACTACACAGCGCATCGTTAGTACTAGTCCTAGTATAGAGGGGACCGAGACATGACTACGCAGTGCCCCCTTAGTACTTGTCCTAATATATAGGGGCCCAGACATGACTACACAGTGAACCCTTAGTGCTTGTCCTAATATATAGGGACCCAGACATGGCTACACAGTGCACCGTTAGTACTTGTCCTAATATATCAGGACCCAGACATGGCAACACAGTGCACCCTTAGTACTAGTCCTAATATATAGGGGCCCAGACATGACTACACAGTGCACCCTTAGTACTAGTCCTAATATATAGGGGCCCAGACATGACTACACAGTGAACCATTAGTACTTCTCCTAATATATAGGGGCCCAGACATGGCTACACAGTGCATCGTTAGTACTTGTCCTAATATATAGGGGAACCATACATGACTACACAGTGCACCCTTAGTACTTGTCCTAATATACAGGGGACCCAGACATAGCTACACAGTGAACCCTTAGTACTTGTCCTAATATATATGGGACCCAGACATGACTACACAGTGTACCCTTAGTACTTGTCCTAATATACAGGGGACCAAGACATAGCTAGACACTGCACCCTTAGTACTTGTCCTAATATATAGGGGACCCAGACATGACTACACAGTGCACCCTTATTACTTGTCCTAATATACAGGGGACCAAGACATAGCTAGACACTGCACCTTTAGTACTTGTCCTAATATATAGGGGCCCAGACATTACTTCACAGCACACCTTTAGAACTTGTCCTAATGTATAGGAGCCCAGACATGACTATACAGTGCACCCTTAGTACTTGTCCTAATATATAGGGGACCCAGACATGACTTCACAGTGCACCCTTAGTACTTGTCCTAATATATAGGGGCACAGACATGACTACACAGTGCACCCTTAGTGCTTGTCCTAATATACAGGGGACCCAGACATAGCTACACAGTGCAGCGTTAGTACTACTCCTAATACATAGGGGCCCGGACATCACTATACAGTACACCCTTAGTACTTGTCCTTATATAAAGTGGCCCAGACATGGCTACACAGTACACCCTTAGTACTTTCCCTAATATATAGGGGCCCAGACATGACTACACAGTGCACCCTTAGTACTTGTTCTAATATATAGGAGACCAAGACATGGCTACACAGTGCATCGTTAGTACTTGTCCTAATAAATAGGGCCCAGACATGACTACACAGTGCACCGTTAGTACTAGTCCTAATATATAGGGGCCCAGACATGACTACACAGCGCATCGTTAGTACTAGTCCTAGTATAGAGGGGACCGAGACATGACTACACAGTGAACCCTTAGTACTTGTCCTAATATATAGGGACCCAGACATGGCTACACAGTGCACCGTTAGTACTTGTCCTAATATATCAGGACCCAGACATGGCTACACAGTGCACCCTTAGTACTTGTCCTAATATACAGGGGACCCAGAAATAGCTACATAGTGCACCCTTAGTACTTGTCCTAATATATATGGGACCCAGACATGAGTACACAGAGTACCCTTAGTACTTGTCCTAATATATAGGGGACCCAGACATGACTGCACAGTGCACCCTTAGTACTTGTCCTAATATACAGGGGACCCAGACATGACTACACAGTGCACCCTTAGTACTTGTCCTAATATATAGGGGACCCAGACATGACTGCACAGTGCACCCTTAGTACTTGTCCTTATATAAAGGGGCCCAGACATGGCTACACAGTGCACCCTTAGTACTTGTCCTAATATATAGGGGCGCAGACATGGCTACACAGTGCATCGTTAGTACTTGTCCTAATATATAGGGCCCACACATGACTACACAGTGCACCGTTAGTACTAGTCCTAATATATAGGGGGCCAGACATGACTACACAGCGCATCGTTAGTACTAGTCCTAGTATAGAGGGGCCCAGACATGACTACACAGTGAACCCTTAGTACTTGTCCTAATATATAGGGAACCCAGACATGGCTACACAGTGCACCCTTAGTGCTTGTCCTCATATATATAGGGGACCCAGACATGACTACACAGTGCACCCTTAGTACTTCTCCTAATATATAGGGGCCCAGACATGGCTACACAGTGTACCTTTAGTGCTTGTCCTAATATATATAGGGGACTCAGACATGACTACACAGTACACCCTTAGTACTTGTCCTAATATATAGGGGAACCAGACATGGCTACACAGTGCACCCTTAGTACTTCTCCTAATATATATGGGACCCAGACATGACTACAGAGTGCACCCTTAGTACTTGTCCTAATATATAGGGGCCCAGACATGACTACACAGTGCACCCTTAGTACTTGTCCTAATATATAGGGGCCCAGACATGGCTACACAGGGCACCCTTAGTACTTGTCCTAATATATAAAGGACCCAGACATGACTACACAGTGCACCCTTAGTACTTGTCCTAATATATAGGGGCATAGACATGACTACACAGTGCAGCGTTAGTACTATTCCTAATATATAGGGGCCCAGACATGACTATACAGTACACCCTTAGTACTTGTCCTTATATAAAGGGGCCCAGACATGGCTACACAGTGCACCCTTAGTACTTGTCCTAATATATAGGGGCCCAGACATGACTACGCAGTGAACCATTAGTACTTGTCCTAATATATAGGGCCCCTGACATGGCTACACAGTGCATCGTTAGTACTTGTCCTAATATATAGAGGACGCAGACATGACTACACAGTACACCCTTAGTACTTGTCCTAATATATAGGGGAACCAGACATGGCTACACAGTGCACCCTTAGTACTTCTCCTAATATATATGGGGACCCAGACATGACTACAGAGTGCACCCTTAGTACTTGTCCTAATATATAGGGGCCCAGACATGGCTACACAGGGCACCCTTAGTACTTGTCCTAATATATAAAGGACCCAGACATGACTACACAGTGCACCCTTAGTACTTGTCCTAATATATATGGGGAGCAAGACATGACTACACAGTGCACCCTTTGTACTTGTCCTAATATACAGGGGACCCAGACATAGCTACACAGTGCACCCTTAGTAATTGTCCTAATATATATGGGACCCAGACATGACTACACAGAGCACCCTTAGTACTTGTCCTAATATATAGGGGACCCAGACATGACTACACAGTGCACCCTTAGTACT
Organism: Eleutherodactylus coqui; assembly: GCF_035609145.1. Lineage (NCBI taxonomy): Eukaryota > Metazoa > Chordata > Amphibia > Anura > Eleutherodactylidae > Eleutherodactylus > Eleutherodactylus coqui. The sequence continues at coordinate 150,526 of NW_027102571.1, read as the reverse complement.
TGTCCTAATATATAGGGGACCCAGACATGACTACACAGTGCACCCTTAGTACTTGTCCTAATATACAGGGGACCAAGACATAGCTAGACACTGCACCCTTAGGACTTGTCCTAATATATATGGGACCCAGACATGACTACAGAGTGCACCCTTAGTACTTGTCCTAATACATAGGGACCCAGACATGGCTACACAGGGCACGCTTAGCACTTGTCCTAATATATAGGGGACCCAGATATTACTTCACAGCACACCCTTAGAGCTTGTCCTAATATATAGAAGCCCAGACATGACTACACAGTGCACCCTTAGTACTTGTCCTAATATACAGGGGACCAAGACATAGCTAGACGCTGCACCCTTAGTACTTGTCCTAATATATATGGGACACAGACATGACTACAGAGTGCACCCTTAGTACTTGTCCTAATATATAGGCGCCCAGACATGGCTACACAGGGCACCCTTAGTACTTGTCCTAATATATAGGCGCCCAGACATGACTACACAGTGCTCTCTTAGTACTTGTCCTAATTTATAGGAGACCCAGACATGACTACACAGTGCACCCTTAGTACGTGTCCTAATATATAGGGGACCAAGACATAGCTAGACACTGCACCCTTAGTACTTGTCCTAATATATATGGGACCCAGACATGACTACAGAGTGCACCCTTAGTGCTTGTCCTAATATACAGGGGACCCAGACATAGCTACACAGTGCACCCTTAGTACTTGTCCTAAAAAATAGGAGACCCAGACATGGCTGCACAGTGCACCCTTAGTACTTGTCCTAATATATAGGGGCCCAGACATGACTACACAGTGAACCATTAGTACTTGTCCTAATATATAGGGCCCCTGACATGGCTACACAGTGCATCGTTAGTACTTGTCCTAATATATAGGGACCAGACATGACTACACAGTGCACCGTTAGTACTAGTCCTAATATATAGGGGCCCAGACATGACTACACAGCGCATCGTTAGTACTAGTCCTAGTATAGAGGGGACCGAGACATGACTACACAGTGAACCCTTAGTACTTGTCCTAATTTATAAGGACCCAGACATGGCTACACATTGCACCGTTAGTACTAGTCCTATTATATAGGGGCCCAGACATGACTACACAGTGCACCGTTAGTACTAGTCGTAGTATAGAGGGGACCGAGACATGACTACACAGTGAACCCTTAGTACTTGTCCTAATATATAGGGACCCAGACATGGCTACACAGTGCACCGTTAGTACTTGTCCTAATATATCAGGACCCAGACATGGCTACACAGTGCACCCTTAGTACTTGTCCTAATATATAGGGGACCCAGACATTACTTCACAGCGCACCCTTAGAACTTGTCCTAATATATATGGGGACCCAGACATGACTACACAGTGCACTCTTAGTGCTTGTCCTAATATATAGGGGACCCAGACATGACTACACAGTGCACCCTTAGTACTCGTCCTAATATGTATGGGGACCCAGACATGGCTACACAGGGCACCCTTAGTACTAGTCTTAATATATAGGAAACCCAGACATGGCTGCACAGTGCACCCTTAGTACTTGTCCTAATATATAGAGGACCCAGACATGACTACACAGTGCATCGTTAGTACTTGTCCTAATATATATGAGGACCCAGACATGGCTACACAGGGCACCCTTAGTTCTTGTCCTAATATATAGGGGACCAAACATGTCTACACAGTGCACCCTTAGTACTTGTCGTAATATATAGGAGACCCAGACATGACTACACAGTGCACCCTTAGTACTTGTCCTAATATATAGGGGCCCAGGCATGACTACACAGTGCACCGTTAGTAACTGTTCTAATATATAGGGGCCCAGACATGGCTACACAGTGCACCGTTAGTACTTGTCCTACTATATAGGGGCCCCAACATGGCTACACAGTGCATCGTTAGTACTTGTCCTAATATATAGGGGCCCAGACATGACTACACAGGGCACCCTTAGTATTTGTCCTAATATATAGTAGACCCAGACATGGCTACACAGTGCACTCTTAGTCCTTTTTCGAATATATAGGGGCCCAGACATAAGTTCACAGTGCACCGTTACTACTAGTCCTAATATATAGGGGCCCAGACATGACTATACAGTGCACCCTTAGTACTTGTCCTAATATATAGGGAACCGAGACATGAATACACAGTGCACCCTTAGTACTTGTCCTAATATATAGTGGACCCAGACATGACTACACAGTGCACCCTTAGTACTTGTCCTAATATATTGGGGACCCAGACATGACTACACAGTGCACCGTTAGTACTTGTCCTAATATATAGTGGACCCAGACATGACTACACAGTGCAGCCTTAGTACTTGTCTTACTATATAGGGGACCCAGAGATGGCTACACAGTGCACCGTTAGTACTTGTCCTAATATATAGGGGACCCAGACATGACTACACAGTGCACCGTTAGTACTTGTCCTAATATATGGGGGATCCAGACATGACTACACAGTGCAGCCTTAGTACTTTTCCTAGTATATAAGGGACCCAGACATGACTACACAGTGCAGCCTTAGTACTTGTCCTAATATATAGGGGACCCAGACATGACTACACAGTGCACCCTTAGTACTTGTCCTAATATATAGTGGACCCAGACATGGCTACACAGTGCACCCTTAGTACTTGTCCTAATATATAGGGGACCTAGACATGACTGCACAGTGCAGCCTTAGTACTTGTCCTAATATATAGGGGACCCAGACATAGCTACACAGGGCACCATTAGTACTTGTCCTAATATATAGGGGATCCAGACATGGCTACACAGTGCACCCTTAGTACTTGTCCTAATATATAGGGGACCCAGACATGACTACACAGTGCAGCCTTAGTACTTGTCCTAGTATATAAGGGACCCAGACATGACTACACAGTGCAGCCTTAGTACTTGTCCTAATATATAGGGGACCCAAACATGACTACACAGTGCACCGTTAGCACTTGTCCTAATATATAGGGGATCCAGACATGGCTACACAGTGCACCCTTAGTACTTGTCCTAATACATAGGGGACCCAGACATGACTACACAGTGCAGCCTTAGTACTTGTCCTAGTATATAAGGGACCCAGACATGACTACACAGTGCAGCCTTAGTACTTGTCCTAATATATAGGGGACCCAAACATGACTACACAGTGCAGCCTTAGTACTTGCCGTAATATATTGGGGACCTAGACATGACTACACAATGCACCGTTAGTAGGTGTCCTAATATATAGGGGAGCCAGACATGACTACACAGTGCAGCTTTAGTACTTGTCCTAATATATAGGGGGCCCACAAATGGCTACACAGTGCACCCTTAGTACTTGTCCTAATATGCAGGGGAACAAAGATATGGCTACACAGTGCACCCTTAGTACTTGTCCTAATATGCAGGGGACCCAGACATGGCTACACAGTGCACACTTAGTACTTGTCCTAATATGTAGGAGACCAGATATGGCTACACAGTGCACCCTTAGTACTTGTCCTAATATATAGGAGACCAGATATGGCTACACAGTGCACCCTTAATACTTGTCCTAATATATAGGGGACCCAGACATGGCTACACAGTGCACCCTTAGTACTTGTCCTAATATGCAGGGGACTAAGACATGGCTACACAGTGCACCCTTAGTACTTGTCCTAATATATAGGAGACCACACATGGCTAAACAGTGCACCCTTAGTAATTGTCCTAATATATAGGAGACCAGATATGGCTACACAGTGCACCCTTAGTACTTGTCCTCATATATAGGGGACCAGACATGACTACACAGTGCACCCTTAGTACTTGTCCTAATATATAGGGAACCCAGACATGACTACACAGTGCACCCTTAGTAATTGTCCTAATATATAGGAGACCAGATATGGCTACACAGTGCACCCTTAGTACTTGTCCTAATACATAGGAGACCAGACATGGCTACACAGTGCACCCTTAGTACTTGTCCTAATATATAGGGGACCAGATATGGCTACACAGTGCACCCTTAGTACTTGTCCTAATATGCAGGGGACCAAGACATGGCTACACAGTGCACCCTTAGTACTTGTCCTAATATATAGGAGACCCAATATAGCTACACAGTGCACCCTTAGTACTTGTCCTAATATACAGGAGACCCAGACATGACTACACAGTGCACCCTTAATACTTGTCCTAATATATTGGAGACCAGACATGGCTAAACAGTGCACCCTTAGTACTTGTCCTAATATATAGGAGACCACACATGGCTAAACAGTGCACCCTTAGTAATTGTCCTAATATATAGGAGACCAGATATGGCTACACAGTGCACCCTTAGTACTTGTCCTCATATATAGGGGACCAGACATGACTACACAGTGCACCCTTAGTACTTGTCCTAATATATAGGGAACCCAGACATGACTACACAGTGCACCCTTAGTAATTGTCCTAATATATAGGAGACCAGATATGGCTACACAGTGCACCCTTAGTACTTGTCCTAATACATAGGAGACCAGACATGGCTACACAGTGCACCCTTAGTACTTGTCCTAATATATAGGGGACCAGATATGGCTACACAGTGCACCCTTAGTACTTGTCCTAATATGCAGGGGACCAAGACATGGCTACACAGTGCACCCTTAGTACTTGTCCTAATATATAGGAGACCCAATATAGCTACACAGTGCACCCTTAGTACTTGTCCTAATATACAGGAGACCCAGACATGACTACACAGTGCACCCTTAATACTTGTCCTAATATATAGGAGACCAGACATGGCTCCACAGGGCACAGTTAGTACTTGTTCTAATATATAGGGACTCAGACATGGCTACACAGGGCACCATTAGTACTTGTCCTAATATATAGGGACCCAGACATGACTACACAGTGCACCCTTAGTACTTGTCCTAATATATAGGAGACCCAATATGGCTACACAGTGCACCCTTAGTACTTGTTCTAATATACAGGAGACCCAATATGGCTATACAGTGCACCCTTAGTACTTGTCCTAATATATAGGGGGCCAGACATGACTACACAGGGCACCCATAGTACTTGTCCTAATATGCAGGGGACCAAGACATGGCTACACAGGGCACCCTTAGTACTTGTACTAATATATAGGGGGCCAGACATGGCTACACAGGGCACCCATAGTACTTGTCCTAATGTATAGGAGACCAGACATGGCTATACAGTGCACCCTTAGTACTTGTCCTAATATATAGGAGACCAGATATGGGTACACAGTGCACCCTTAGTACTTGTCCTAATATGCAGGGGACCCAGACATGGCTACACAGTGCACGCTTAGTACTTGTCCTAATATATATGGGACCCAGACATGACTACACAGTGCACCCTTAGTACTTGTCCTAATATATAGGAGACCAGACATGACTACACAGTGCTCCCTTAGTACTTGTCCTAATATATAGGGACCCAGACATGACTACACAGTGCACCCTAATGCTTGTCCTAATACACAGGGGACCCAGACATGACTACACAGTACACCCTTAGTACTTGTCCTAATATATAAGGACCCAGACATGACTACACAGTGCACCCTTAGTACTTGTCCTAATATATAGGGGACCAGACATGGCTACACAGTGCACCCTTAGTACTTGTCCTAATATACAGGAGACCCAGACATGACTACACAGTGCACCCTTAGTACTTGTCCTAATATATAGGGGGCCCAGACATGACTTCACAGTGCACCTTTAGTACTTGTCCTAATATGCAGGGGACCCAGACGTGACTACAGAGTGCACCATTAGTACTTGTCCTAATATATAGGGGACCCAGACATGGCTACACAGTGCACCCTTAGTACTTGTCCTAATATATAGGAGACCAGATATGGCTACACAGTGCACCCTTAGTACTTGTCCTAATATATAGGGACCCAGACATGACTACACAGTGCACCCTTAGTACTTGTCCTAATATATAGGAGACCAGATATGGGTACACAGTGCACCCTTAGTACTGGTCCTAATATGCAGGGGACCCAGACATGGCTACACAGTACAGCCTTAGTACTAGTCCTAATATATTGGAGACCCAATATGGCTACACACTGTACCCTTAATACTTGTCCTAATATATAGGAGACCAGATATGGCTACACAGTGCACCCTTAGTACTGGTCCTAAAATGCAGGGGACCAAGACATGGCTACACTGGGCACCCTTAGTACTTGTCCTAATATATAGGAGACCAGATATGGGTACACAGTGCACCCTTAGTACTTGTCCTAATATATAGGAGACCAGATATGGCTACACAGTGCACCCTTAGTACTTGTCCTATTATGCAGGGGACCCAGACATGGCTACACAGTGCACCCTTAGTACTTGTCCTAATATATAGGAGACCCAATATGGCTACACAGTGCACCCTTAGTACTTTTCCTAATACATAGGGACCCAGACATGACTACACAGTGCACCCTTAGTACTTGTCCTAATATATAGGGACCCAGACATGACTACACAGTGCACCCTTAGTACTTGTCCTAATATATAGTAGACCAGATATGGGTACACAGTGCACCCTTAGTACTTGTCCTAATATATAGGGGACCCAGACATGGCTACACAGTGCACCCTTAGTACTTGTCCTAATATGCAGGGGAACAAAGACATGGCTACACAGTGCACCCTTAGTACTTGTCCTAATATGCAGGGGACCAAGACATGGCTACACAGTGCACCCTTAGTACTTGTCCTAATATATAGGAGACCCAGACATGGCTATACAGTGCACCCTTAGTACTTGTCCTAATATATAGGAGACCAGATATGGCTACACAGTGAACCCTTAGTACTTGTCCTAATATATAGGAGACCAAATATGGGTACATAGTGCACCCTTAGTACTTGTCCTAATATATCGGAGACCCAGTATGGCTACACAGTGCACCCTGAGTACTTGTCCTAATATATAGGGGACCAGACATGGCTACACAGTGCACCCTTAGTACTTGTCCTAATATACAGGAGACCCAGACATGACTACACAGTGCACCCTTATTACTTGTCCTAATATATAGGGACCCAGACATGACTACACAGTGCACCTTTAGTACTTGTCCTAATATGCAGGGGACCCAGACGTGACTACACAGTGCACCCTTAGTACTTGTCCTAATATATAGGAGACCAGATATGGCTACACAGTGCACCCTTAGTACTTGTTCTAATATATAGGGACCCAGACATGACTACACAGTGCTCCCTTAGTACTTGCCGTAATATATAGGAGACCAGATATGACTACACAGTGCACCCTTAGTACTTGTCCTAATATATAGGAACCCAGACATGACTACACAGTGCACCCTTAGTACTTGTCCTAATATATAGGGTAGCAAGACATGGCTACACAGTGCACCCTTAGTACTTGTCCTAATATATAGGAGACCAAATATGGGTACATAGTTCACCCTTAGTACTTGTCCTAATATATAGGGACCCAGACATGGCTACACAGTGTACCCTTAGTACTTGTCCTAATACATAAGGGGCGCAGACATGGCTACACAATACAGCCTTAGTACTTGTCTTAATATGCAGGGACCAAGACATGGCTACACAGTGCACCCTTTGTTCCCCTGCATATTAGGAGAAGTACTAAGACATGGCTACACAGTGCACCCTTAGTACTTCTCCTAATATGCAGGGGACCGAGACATGGCTACACAGTGCACCCTTAGTACTTGTCCTAATATACAGGAGACCCAGACATGGCTACACAGTGCACGCTTTGTACTTGTCCTAATATATAGGAGACCAGATACGGCTACACAGTGCACCCTTAGTACTGGTCCTAATATGCAGGGGACCAAGACTTGGCTACACAGTGCACCCTTAGTACTGGTCCTAATATGCAGGGGACCAAGACATTGCTACACAGTGCACCCTTAGTACTTGTCCTAATATACAGGAGACCCAGACATGGCTACACAGTGCACCCTTAGTACTTGTCCTAATATACAGGAGACCCAGACATGGCTACACAGTGCACCCTTAGTACTTGTCCTAATATACAGGAGACCCAGACATGGCTACACAGTGCACCCTTAGTACTTGTCCTAATATATAGAGGACTCAGACATGGCTACACAGTGCACCCTTAGTACTTGTCCTAATATACAGAGGACCCAGACATGGCTACACAGTGCACCCTTAGTACTTGTCCTAATATGCAGGGGAACAAAGACATGGCTACACAGTGCACCCTTAGTACTTGTTCTAATATGCAGGGGAACAAAGACATGGCTACACAGTGCACCCTTAGTACTTGTCCTAATATGCAGGGGACCAAGACATGGCTACACAGTGCACCCTTAGTACTTGTCCTAATATATAGGAGACCAGACATGGCTACACAGTGCACCCTTAGTACTTGTCATAATATATAGGGGACTAGACATGGCTACACAGTGCACCCTTAGTACTTATACTAATATATAGGAGACCAGACATGGCTGCACAGTACACCCTTAGTACTTGTCCTAATATATAGGGGACCCAGACATGGCTACACAGTGCACCCTTAGTACTTGTCCTAATATACAGGGGGCCCAGACATGGCTACACAGTGCACCCTTAGTACTTGTTCTAATACATGAGGCGCGCAGACATGGCTACACAGTACAGACTTAGTACTTGTCCTAATATATAGGAGACCCAATATGGCTACACAGTGCACCCTTAGTACTTGTCCTAATATATAGGAGACCAGACATGGCTACACAGTGCACCCTTAGTACTTATCCTAATATACAGGAGACCAGATATAACTACACAGTGCACCCTTAGTACTTATCCTAATATACAGGAGACCAGACATTACTACACAGTGCACCCTTAGTACTTGTCTTAATATGCAGGGGACCAAGACATGGCTACACAGTGCACCCTTAGTACTTGTCCTAATATATAGGAGCCCAGACATGGTTACACAGTGCACCCTTAGTACTTGTCCTAATATATAGGAGACCAGATATGGGTACACAGAGCACCCTTAGTACTTGTCCTAATATATAGGAGACCAGACATGGCTCCACAGGGCACCCTTAGTACTTGTCATAATATATAGGAGACCCAATATGGCTACACAGTGTACCCTTAGTACTTGTCCTAATATACAGGAGACCCAGACATGACTACACAGTGCACCCTTAGTACTTGTCCTAATATATAGGGGACCCAGACATGGCTACACAGTTCACCCTTAGTACTTGTCCTAATATATAGGGGACCAAGACATGGCCACACAGTGCACCCTTAGTACTTGTCCTAATATATAGGGGCCCAGACATGGCTACACAGTGCACCCTTAGTACTTGTCCTAATATATAGGAGACCCAATATGGCTACACAGTGCACCCTTAGTACTTGTCCTAATATGCAGGAGACCCAGACATGACTACACAGTTCACCCTTAGTACTTCTCCTAATATATAGGAGACCCAGACATGGCTCCACAGGGCACAGTTAGTACTTGTTCTAATATATAGGGACTCAGACATGGCTACATAGTGCACCCTTAGTACTTGTCCTAATATACAGGGGACCCAGACATGACTACACAGTGCACCCTTAGTACTTGTCCTAATATATAGGGACCCAGACATGACTACACAGGACACGCTTAGTACTTTTCCTAATATACAGGAGACCCAGACATGACTACACAGTGCACCCTTAGTACTTGTCCTAATATATAGGGGACCCAGACATGACTACACAGTGCACCCTTAGTACTTGTCTTAATATATAGGGGACCCAGACATGGCTACACAGTGCACCCTTAGTACTTGTCCTAATATATAGGGACCCAGACATGACTACACAGTGCACCCTTAGTACTTGTCCTAATATATAGGAGCCCAGACATGACTACACAGTGCACCCTTAGTACTCGTCCTAATATACAGGGGGCCCAGACATGGCTACACAGTGCACCCTTAGTACTTGTCGTAATATATGTGGGGGACTCAGATATGGCTACACAGTGCACCCTTAATACTTGTCCTAATATATAGGGCACCCACACATGACTACACAGTGCACCCTTAGTACTTGTTCTAATACATAAGGGGCCCAGACATGGCTACACACCTCACCCTTCATACTTGCCCATACTTGTTGCCCTGCTATGTGCCCCCACTCTTCACCCTGATGTGGAAACTACATATGAGCAGCCACACATAGATATTTCAGGGTGCAGACGGCTTGGGCGGCACAGAATGGCACTGTGGGCCACATGTGGCCTGCGGGCGGTATGTTGTGCACCCCTGGCTTACAGTACCAGTAGAGTAACATCCTGGTTTGTGATATAAGTGCTTCCATAAGGCAGGGTCCTAAAATACACCTTGGTGAACACTTTGGTATTTATTACGGTTTTAGCTGTTTTTCCCCTTTGGTTTGCTCCCATATAGTTCTAGTGTGGAGACGAGGCTACTGACCAAAAGCTGGGAGAGAAGTCCAAGTTTATGTAGCTTTTTGTGCACTAATGAAAGAGCCTCTTCATCTTTCCAGTTCCTGTGTGATCATACCCAGTGGGCTCCGGGCAAACAGGGAGATGAACAACTCTGATGCCGCTTGGCAAATGGGAAAACCAAGTATCAGATGGGAAAAGTCCCTCTAGAAGAAAACTACAAACCCTACAGGATATAATTTAGGTTTATTCAGCAACATCCTGAGTCCTCCACAAATCACCTTAGTGTTGAAGTAAATAAGACGAGGAGGAGGAGGGTACGCAGCTGAAGATTCTCTGTATGTCTGCAAGACTGCATGGAGCACAGAAGTGGGATATATATGGATGGTTCCGGGGTCTTTGTAAATTGTATACAGAGCTATGGGGGACTATAGATGCACTATGACCTCAAGTCGTCTTACAAAACAGCCCCTCTCTTGAACACGGCCTGTGTGTATTGGAGGTCTTTCTTATTCAAAAGTAAGGGGTGACGTGCAATACCAGCCACTAGCAGTGGACAAGTGGGGCGCTAATATTGGAAAAAAGACATTTAAAAGTGTGAAGATTTGACTGAACTATCTGCCACCATTCATAGTTACAGTTTATAGGTGACCCATATTAATACTCCTGTTCTGCAGTTCCTCAGACTGTAATTAAAGGGGTTTTCCTGATGCTACAATAAAGTATTAATCTTGCCTTTCTCATATTACATGTATGGCTTTGAATACCTTCACATCCTTTTTTTTTTTTTTTACAAATTTGAGCCTGTTCCACGATGCTGGGGGGTCCTCCATTCGTTGGGTTGGTTGTTTGTATCCTTGCCTTCTGGTCTGCAGCAGTTTCTGACTCCTATGGCTCCATTTTACACAATACACAGCACTGGCATCTCAGCCAAATTGTGAAACCACCCACTGCATCCCCCTCATACTCATCAAGCCCACCCACTGTATCTCTCACCGCCATCTTGGAATCATCTGTACTCCTGCATTCATGATTAGCTAAGTGCTGGCTGTAATTGGCTGAGTGCTCAGCCAATCAGCACAGCCCTTTCAGGAGGCCGGGATTTTTAAATTCCCGCCTGCTGAAAGTGCTGGACAGCAGTGCAGGGGAGCCAGCCGGAGGACGTGCCTGAGCGGCAGAGAGGTGAATAAATTTTTTTTGTTTTTTTTTTAACCAGCTAATGATGATTTTCAGGGAAGGGCTTATATTTCAAGCCGTTCCCCGAAAATCATGCTGCGGGGCTTGCTACAAACCACTGCTTTCAATGGTGCTGGCAGCAGTGCCAACCCCATTGAAAGCAATGGGATAGCATGCTGGACTTCTGCCACAGCTGTGACAGCTGTGGCAAAAGTCAGCGGTCTTCTCCCTATGTTTTCAATGGGGCTAGTGCTGCTGCCGCTGGCCCCATGGAAAACACTAGCGATATCCCAGCGTTTTTCTTGCGCTGCAAGGCGAGTGTTTTCTCTCACTCTCGCAGCGCAAGAGAGAAAAAACCGCTAGTGGGTGTCCGCCCTTAGTCGGGCTTTACTCTTCTCACCTTTTAAAAATCACGTTCAAACCTGCTGTGAGCTAATCATCATGGGAATGAAGCGGGAACAAAACTCTCACGTACTTTACAATACTTCCAGTTTATTTACCACATTCAGTAAACCAACATGAAGAAACGACAGCAGTAACATCAGTGTAAGGAACAGAAGGAAATGGGCCCTCTAAAAGGAAGAAATATAACAGGTGAACGGAGATGAATAAATATGACTATTTACATGATATCCTCTATTAGACTCATCAGATACTGATGGGAAGCGATGGAACATTGGTCCACCGATAGCACCTTGTGAGTCGGCTCTTGGTCCCCCATAATGGTGCAGTTGGATTTATATCATATCTGTTCCCATATAGTGAAGCCACTTAGTTCCTCTTGCATAAAGATGGCGGCTGCTCTTGGATTGGCGCGCTTCTTCGTTTTACTTTTTTAAAATGTCCTCTTGCATTATGAGGCACAATGTAACGGCGCCGTTCTTCTGTCAAGCTGCAAGGATCTTCCCGCGATTCTCTTCATAATGCTGAATCATCTCCTCCATGTTCTTATCGGCATCTATCACTGAAGTATCCCTAAAATAGCACAATGTGAGATCAGTGCCGGTCCGACCGTGGAGATCACCACCAGTCATAAGAATGAAGGAGCCAATGATGGCGATAGGGCTGAGCTGCAATACCCAACACTGCCAATAGAGGAGAGCAGAAATGTGTCTACACTATAAGGGGCAGCAGCTCTCCTACAGGTATCTTGGCCCTCCATTCTTGTGATCAGTATGGGTCACAGCGACTGGATAGTCGTCCTGCTTAAACATGGCAGAAAGATGATGCAGAACAATTTGCTCACTCGTCATTTTGCTTCCGCTCAACTAAAAAATAGTCGCTGATTGATCAAAAGTCATCTGGTGTAAAGTCGCACTGGAACGAATTATGAACAAATTTGAATGGAGATCCCCCTACAAACAATATTTTGGCGAACGACTAATGAACAATCATCCCTCTATGTAAAGGTAAATAAACAACTGCTGTTCATAGACTTCAGAGACTTTTTCGGAGTGATGAGCTGAGTAATAGTTGCTCCGTGTAAAAGATGCCTTGTATTGTGTGATATTGGGAAGTCGTCATATTTATCCAGAGACCAGGAACTATTACTTACCCCCTATTGATCGCTAGATTTTTTAGTTCATCCCTTGCTCTCTACCTGCAGGTCCTCATCTTCTACTCACTAGCTTACGGCACTCTCCAACCACACAGACCAGAGTAACTATGGACTAGCTGTGCGACCGTCTGACATGGTTATTAGCAACATATTATCGTGTTTCTACGAAAATAAGACCCTGTCATATTAATTTTTGCCCCAAAAGAGGCTCTAGGTTTTATTTTCAGGGGATGTCTTATTAAACGTACCTAGGAGATTTGGTGCAGGTCCCTCCCGCTGCTCTTTGGAGCTTCAATGAGCTGAGCCATGACATTGATTGGCCAATTAATAAATCCTGCCTCCACAATGCGATGGCTGTGATTGGTTCTTCTTGCACTGCTCAGCCAATCACAACCATTGCTTTCTGGAGATGAGATGTTTTTTTCATGAATCCCGTAACCAGAAAGTGATCTTCAGTGGGAGAACGAGGACTGCAGAACGCACGGCGGAGCTCCAGACAGCAGATGGTTGACCCGGACCGAGCCTGCTAGGTAGGTATTCCTTTTTTAATGTAATGCAGCTAAGGCTTATTTTGGGAGTAGGGCTTATATTTAGACCCTCCCCAAAAATCCTGCAAAATCAGGGTAGGGCTTATTTTCAATGTAGATCTTATTTTCGGGGGAAACACCAACAGCATCTCCATGTCCCGGACTTACTGACTGCTGCTTTTTAGGTTGAGTTCACACACTGCAGAACTGTTGCAGTAGTTTGGTACCAAAGTTCTGCAACAATGCATAGTGCAATGTAAATGAATCACAGTGGGGAAAATCTGCAGCAGAAAACAGACATGCAGCCGATTTTCAAAACAAATGTGAAAGCGTGATGGATTTTCCCCAGATTTCATTCATTGCGATGCCAGGGCTGAATTATGTGTTGGACACAAACACTAAAATCCACATGCAGGTTTTGGTGCAGATTTCCTCTTTGATGTCTGCACATAGCCTTAGGCCACCTGCAGACGAGCGGGTCGGATCCGGCGGCGAGAATTCTCGCCGCAGGACCCGACCCGAGCGTCTGCAGAGACGAGCGCGTACACGCCCGCGCCCGGCGGCCCCGGTTCATTCATGTGCCGGGGTGAGTGAGGTTTCTGTGCGAGGCTCTGCGAGCCCCGCACAAAAATAGGACATGCCGCGGTTTGTTTGCTGCGCGAGATTTTGTGCGGCCAAACCGCGGCCGTCTGCAGAGGAGTGCGTATTGTAATGCTCTCCTATGCAAGCTTTCAGTGGCGGAAATCCCGCCGCGGGATTTCCGCCCGTGTGAAGGCGGCCTTACACTTCTGATTATTTCAGCCCCCCCCCAGCTTGCAGCCCTCCGACTCCTGGTGAACTGTTCCATCTGTCCGCTGCCATCTGGGGAAAGCTTCTTCCAGGGCTTAAACAGACGGGCGCATGCGCAAAAACACTCGCCGCTACAGAGCGTGTTAGAACATGAACCAGCGGAAAGACTTTTTTTAACTGTTCGAATTCCAGGCCATTGGGCCTGAGAGAAAAAATAAACCTGAAAGATAGGACAAGTTGTATCTTTTCTGGCGTGTAGTAATATCTCATGAGAATTACGCTAGACAAAATGAAACCATGGAAATCAATGATTTTGCTTCATCACGTTTCACGTCCGCAAAAAGCTCCACAAGCACGGCCATCTGTTTAACCTCTTAATAGGAGGAAAGTGCTCATTAGTTTGGCCACAATGAACTGAGGCTTCGGGGAGACCTGGTCACAAAAGTTTATCTGACTGACTGATTTGAGGGGCATGGGCTGGGGAACAAGTGGTTGAACAGGGGGAAAAGGACCTACAGGGGAAAAGTGGCACAGGGAGAAAGAGGGACATTGGACACAGGAGGTGGGGCAAGTGGTGGTACATGGGATTGTATGGGTGGGGACAAATGGTTTCACAGGGCAAGATGGGGCACGGGGGAGAAGTAGTACCGCGGGTAAAGGAGACATGGGGAGGAGGGCCAAGTTGAAACATGGGGAGACAAATGGTGGCACAGCAGGAGAAGAGCCATGTGAGGGACAACAGATAGAAGAGAAGCACATATGGGGAGGAGGGGCAAGTGGTGTCATGGGCAAAGTATTAGATTTATTATCTTAATTGACAATTTTTTGGATCCAATTCTTCTAAAATGAGTTTGCATCTCTTTTTTTTAATGAGGATATACCAGGGTTTGCTTATATTGGCTATCGACAGGATAGGTGATGAAGCTCTAATCAGTGAGGGTCTATCATTCCCAAGAATTGGGGTCCTGTGTCCCCATTTTCCTAACTGTGGGCTCTCTATACCCTCTACAGAGACGTGGAGATGGCATCTTAGCAGTGGTTGCACATGCACAGTGCAGCTCCATTTATTTCAATGGCGATGATGAAAATAGCTAGTACAAGCACTCAGGGGTCTGCATTAAAGAACAATGGAGCAGCTCCACACATGCAGCGACACTGCTCTATTCAATCTACTCCTCACTCTGCCGAGGGGTGAAGGCAGGCAGTGAGCCCAGAGTGACAGAAGAGGGCTTAAACAGGCAGACCTTTCAGACTCTTATTCTGGAGACCACAAGGGGTCTTCAGTGATGAGACCCCCACCAATCAGACTTGCATCACCTGTGGATAGGCCCTATTGGAGATAGATTGGGCAGTCAGTGTCTAAACCAGGCCTGCACAACATATGGCACGTTGGCCACAAGTGGCCCAGCAGAGGTTTTCTGGCAGCCTGTGACATGGCTGTGATGTCAAGAGACTAGTCGCTCACCTCTTAATATAGTCATGCCACAGTCCGTGGCACAGTCATGTCACGCTAACCGCTAGCTATGAATTTTACCAGATAAAGGGACTTCAGCCATGCTCAGCAGCAAAGTAGGGGATAGCGGGAGTCAGATGTGTGACTTGAACATTACCTTGAACATGCAGCTGATGCCCGCTATCCCTTCCCTTGTTGATTGACCAATTCAATTCAGGGAAGGTCCTTTAGTCCCGGGGAGCACTGCTGCAGCGATGGAAGAATCTTTCTAAGGGACATTGTAAAAAAAGATCCCCTCCCAGAAGGAGTTGTCAGAATCAAATGAAACTTTCTCTATGTGATTGTAACGTTGATATAAGGGATTACAATATCAGAGCAAAAGGAGCTTTTATTGCAGAAAACTGACCCCTTGAGGGGAGGCTCTAGTCCCTGTTGGGCTCCTCTAGCCTGATTGCAAGATGAGATACGGGCGGGCATGGAGGAATACAGGTTTTGTATGGTAGTCTACCGCATATTGATCCACATTTGCTGTACCTGAACCTCTAGATCTCCTAACAGTCTGGTCAGAATGGTCCAGGTGGCGGGCAATTTCTCTAAAAGACCATTTCGCATCCCAATAATGCATTCCTTCTCATACGCTTTTAACAGAGACAAGTCTCTTTGATTGCGTCTCCCCTGCCTTCCTGCACACAGGACCTCCGACACATCCAATACATCTTTGGAGTCGTGTCCCCCCCAGGCATCCTGTTGTCCTATCCAGCCGAACTGACGAAGGGGTTCTTCCCCGAAATGCGTATTCTATTGCTGGTTTTTAATTTGTGAAAAAATAATAAAAAAGAAGTGCTTTCACCTTCACACATTGGACTTGGATCTACATCTTCTAGTAGCTTAGAGGGTTGCGCCTCCATACCAGTTCTTTTCACATCCTTTTTCGCTACACTCACGCCCACACTGGTGGAGCGTCATCTGGTTGGCAGCACCTCCACCATTCAAAATACTCAATCATTGAAAGCTCTTTGTACTCCATAAACATTCCACCACCCTCACTGGGTCTTGCTCCACCCTTCTTTTTTATTTCCTTTACTCACTACATACAAGGAGCCTCCGAGAGCCTTTTATAGGCCATATGTGTTAGCGCACCATACATCATGGCTGCAACGATACAAGCAAATACAAGTGGCTGCAACACTACTGCAAGCACTGAATATCTGAATTTAAATGGCATTCTTGTTATATTTACTGACATATGAAGATGTGAGGTTCTTAGCACACATTTTGATCAAAACATGTGAGCCCATCTGCCACGTCAAGGCGACCTCTTGTAGATGGGACCTACACTACACTAACCTCTCTTTAGGCCTGCTGGGCTAATCCCTTTAAGTTCTCACTATGGGATGGCATAACATTGAAGGAGGCATAAGGGAAAAGCTGCAGGGGGCGCTAGATTTTATCAGAAGCGCACCACATTGTTCTGATATAATTGTTAAATTGTGGTCTAATGTTTGGGGTCTAAATAGCAAGATGTTTTTTCATGGGATCAGCTGTCTGAGTGCTTTTTTGTGGGGTGAGTTGTGTTTTTCACTGGTACAATTTAATATACCATAAATATGCAGAAAAACTTTTACAGATTTCTAAGTGGGCTGAAATGAAAAAAAATGCAATTATGCTTTTGGTGTGCACACTTTGGCACAAATTACACAAAAACTTTATTCTGTGTGTGTCAGCACATTTACCACAATTTCCAAACTACATTTTTTTTTTGTTATACTAATTTTAAAAATTGAAATATATAAAAAAAAATAGTTTCTGTTGCTATTTTAAGGCACCATCACTTTTTCATTTTACTGTTGATGCAGCGGATGTGTGGACTCAATTTCTGCAGGATGACTAGTGGTTGTGTAACTTTTTGATCGCTTTATATTTCATATTTTTTCTTGGAGCCAGGGTAATGAAAAAATACAAATCTGGTGTTATGTATTTTTTTCATAATGGTGTTCATCATCTGGGATAAATAATTCAATATTTTAAACGGACTTTTACGCAGGCTGCAATGCAAATTACTTTTCTTTTTTTTTTTAGAAATATAGGACAAGGTTTTTTTTTACTTTTTTCAAAAATTTTTTACACTTATTTTTTTAGGCCTCTATTGGTGCTTGAACTTGGGATCATTAATTCACTTATACAACCCAGGGAAGGCCATTTGGAACATTTA
Source organism: Eleutherodactylus coqui (assembly GCF_035609145.1). NCBI lineage: Eukaryota > Metazoa > Chordata > Amphibia > Anura > Eleutherodactylidae > Eleutherodactylus > Eleutherodactylus coqui. Next base: position 132,307 of record NW_027102571.1, on the reverse strand, counting down.
AATGCTGATTAGGTTATTCAAATGCCACTGTTAGAATTGACAGCTGCATTAAAATACTCAACAGCCATAATTGAAGTTATTTCTGATCATAGCTGTTGCTTCTAGGTGTGAATTGTCAAAGACAGGTGGCGCCACTTCAGTTTATGGAGTGAGCTTGGGAGCCAAGTCCATTCCATACAGACCCCACACACATCCCCTGTACTTTTATGGTCGATGTCACCAAGGGGTAAAAAAAAAAAAAAAAATCCGGCCTCCTCCACCCCTTAATAGCCGGCCAACACTCACCTCATTTCCCCATCGCTCATTACATTACTGTTATGGGCGTGAGGAAATGCAATTACCAGTAAATGTGAAATATTCATAGACATGTGCTTAGATGTCATAAGATAAAAAAAAAAATCCGGCCTCCTTCCACCCCTTAATAGCCGGCCATCGCGCACCAATGTGTTTCCTGGTACCCGTGGCAGCACCATCAGCTGCTGCTGTCATTGGTTCGGGGAAATCCATTTACTGGTAAGAAAAAAAAGGTTTTTAGGTACAGCACATGTCAATGAGGCTACGGGGCGCAGATGTTGTGGCGCCTGTACTTACCGCCAGCTGGGTGATACTGCTGGCTCTCTCCTCAGGGGTCCCTCGCCGTCCTTCCTTGTGATGGCGTTGCAGGGGCTCAGGAGGGCCGCTTGCTCAGGTGGTTGTAGAGCCGGTGTCTAAGAGGGTCTTCATGTTAGAGAATGAAAACCCTCTGAACTTGGCCTGGTCTTCCGGTGACAGCTCGGATTGCTTGGCCTCTTCTGCTTCGATGGTGTCTAAGTCGAATTGCTGATGGAATTCCGACTTAGTGGGGGCAGGGATGTGCGGTGGGGCCATCCTCAGGGTTTCCACAGAGTCCCATTCTACATGCTGGAAGAACCGATGACCACGGATGTTCCCATTGACTCCTAGACGCTTGGCTGGATTTTTCTTGAGGAGCTGAAATCAGAAATGTAGTTTTTAATACTAACTACAATTACAAGAATCTGACTAGTAAAGACAATAAAAGCATACAAAATTAGTAACATGCTTACCTGCATTATGATGTTCTTCGCTCCGGAGGTGGACTCATTAAAGAGTTTGTGATGATACTTACGCTCGCCGGTGATCATTTGATTCATGATGACTCCGAATGAAAACCAGTCTACGGCGGCGTTGTACTCCTCTCCGGCGTCCATCTGCCATAAACAGACAACAGTTAGTAAGTTGGGAAATAAGTTCTACATCATTATAACATAAGTCGTCTGCCCTAAAAGAAAGGCATTACATGGGATATGTGCACTGCTCTAGACTAGCATTGTGTAGAGACCGCAGTCCTCTATTCCATCTCGGACTACTGTCTCCATGATCCACAACCCAAGAACATAAATACACTTATGTCAACAACTGGTAAGAAGATTCTATTCCTCTCACCTCAGGAGCAATATAGTCTTCGGTCCCAGCATAGTCAGTAGCTGTTCGACCTCCAAGCATGTTGTCCAGGGCAAGACCGAAATCGGTGATCTTCAGGTGCCCTGTCTCAGCCACCAAGATGTTTTCGGGCTTCAGGTCTCTGTGGATGATCCCCTTGGCGTGGAGGTGTTGGATGCCGCACACCATCTCCGCAGCGTAGAATCTGTAAGAAAGAGAATAAGTAGTCGGTGTGAGATCCTGAGGAGCGACAAAATACTGTTTCCTAAACTGTAGCTAAAGTATGATTATTGGATGGATCACTAATCATCAGCCATGTAGGAGGAGGCTCGCGATCAGACAATTGTGAGCAAATGGTTGTCATCTGCTGACCAGATCTTTTATGTGAGCATAAAAGTGTTGGCTCACCAGCAGCACATCTCCCCATGTAAACAGCGGAATGTGCCATACTAATGATCTGCTCATGTTAGACCACCTTAACGAGCAACAACCAACATGCTATCTTGTCAGTTGTTGCTTGTTAATAGGCAAAATATGTGCCGTGTAAAACCACCCTAAATCTTTACCTGGAACTGTTGATATCGAGCCGTCCCTTTGACTGTAGGAGTTGATTCAGGTCCCCGCAGCTTAGAAACTCTAATCCTAGTAGAACATGCGTCTGTAATGTAGAAGAGACATGTAAGAAGGTTGGTTAATTAGAAGTTATACTACAAAGTCCACATCTACGGTGCACATACTAGTGATGTGCGATAACATACTTGGAGATATCGCACATACTTGGAGATGTGTGATAACAACTATACCTTGGTCTGAAATGCAAATTCTGCATGGATGAGGAAGGGACTTCCTGACGTCATCTGTAACACGCGGTGCTCCACCATCACGTCCGCCAGCTCCACTTCTGCTAGCAGGGCCCTCTTCCTGATCACCTTCACTGCAAACTGCTGGCAGGTAACGATGTCTTCTGCCAGCACAACTTCTCCGTAGGCTCCCCGGCCAAGAACATGATGGAATCGTAGTCGTTCTTGGATGGTTGTAGATGTGGTGCTTCCTGAGCCAGTTGGTCCTCCTAATAGTGAATATAACAGTGAATATACAGGCTATAGGTTATAATAGAGGTAGGTGCCTGCAGCCAGACGGTCAGATACAAGGCCCCTCTGGGAACTGTAGTTGCTACGTTAAAATTGGCCATCATGTGACGGGAGCAGAAGGACAACCACTTTAATACAGAAGATAACATCTTACATAGTCTGTAGGTATTAACTATCACTCCTATAAGGGGCTCAGTATGTATTGTATCTGTATTATGGACATGTGACTTAGGCTTTAGATGCATATTTTACTAATTTGGGCCTTATTTGCCTAGTTATGTGATCAGTAACTGTATATATTGTGTAAAAAATAAATAAATAACACATCAGACCCCATAAGACAGCAGGAAAACCTTCTCTTATGGAAAGATTGTCCTGCTTACTCTTGGGTTCCATTGGATTTTTGGTATCAAGTATACAGCACTTAGGTACAACAATACAGCTGAGGCAAATGTCTGGACACACACGTTTAACTGGTATAATAACGAGATAATTTACTTCCGATGTGTAAAAGTATTAATTGGGGAGGTGGCTGCATTTCTTGGTGGAGGAGATGTTTTAGGAGGCCATTTTGACATCCAACATATTGAATTAGCTTAGGTTTTCCAAATAAGAAGGGGTCATAGAATGGTAGAGTTGGAAGGGACCTCCAGGGTCATCGGGTCCAACCCCCTTCTCAGGATCACTAAATCACCCCAGACAGATGTTTTTCCAGCCTTTGTTTGAACACTTCCATTTGAGGAGAACTCACCACCTGCCGTGGTAACCTGTTCCACTCATTGATCACCCTCACTGTCTAATATCTAATTTGTGTCTCCTCCCTTTCAGTTTCATCCCATTGCTTCTAGTCTTTCCTTGTACAGATGAGAATAGGGCTTATCCCTCTGCACTGTGACAGCCCTTCAGATATTTGTAGACCGCTATTAAGTCTCCTCTCAGCCTAAACATTCCCAGATCCTTTGATCATTCCTCATAGGACATGATTTGCAGACTGCTCACCATCTTGGTAACTCTTCCCTGGATATAATATATATAATAATATACCTAGGAATATAACAGTCTTGGCTAGATTTGACTCAGACACACAATGGGAGGGTCAGTGTTGCCAATTTTATTGCTCAGCAGTTAATTGTGGAAAAGTTTCACAAAGTGCTTTTTATGATGTGTTGATGTGGCCACCATTCAGTTGGATGCACAAGAATCCAGCCTGCAGCTGATGCTTCCTAACAGCTCTGTAGGATTCACTGTTTCAGGTGAACTGTATTGTGTATTTTTTTGCATACACAAGGGGCTTTAAATGACCCCTGAGTTAGGAGGAGAGGTCTGGCAGAATGGCAACTAAGGCGATTTAAACTACCAAACATGGTAACAGTACATTCTCCTGTCCTAGGAGGTGTTACCACAGGCAGCACAGATGGCCTCAATTTGGTTGTATTCCCAAACATCCCCTTTAGGCCTCGGTCAGATGACTGTTTTTTGCCGCGATTTGCGGATCGCATGACGGATGCGCATCCGCAAATCGCATGACCGGGGCCGACGATTCGCCGAAAAATCTGCAGCTAGCAGTGTTTCCGGCGAAACGGGCCCGATCAAAGGAGCGCTGTCCGCCCATTGAAATTCAATGGAGCCGGCAATACAGCCGACTCCATTGAAAGCAATGGGCTGCTGGCGAGCGCAGGATGAATTTTCAGGAAGGGCCTAAACATATAAGCCATTCCCTGAAAACCATCCAAAAATGTGTAAAAATAAAAAATATATATATACTCACCTTGTCCCTGTAGCCGGAGTTCAGCTGCGGCCGGCCGGCAGTTCTCCTGAACTGCTCTGTGTATTATTCAGCAGACGGGGATTTTAAATCCCCGCCTGCTGAATGGGCTGCCTCTGATTGGTCACAGCCCTCACCAATCAGAGGCAGCTCTCACTCACCCATTCATGAATGGGTGAGTGAGTGCTGCCTCTGATTGGCTCAGCACAAGGACAAATCAGGGGCAGCTCTCAGCTGTCATTCAATAGCTGAGAGCTGCCCCTGATTGGTCCTTGCGCTGAGCCAGTCAGAGGCAGCACTCACTCATCCATTCATGAATTCATGAATGGGTGAGTGAGAGTTGCCTCTGACTGGTGAGGGCTGTGACCAATCAGAGGCAGCCCATTCAGCAGGCAGGGATTTTAAATCCCAGCCTGCTGAATACTACACAGAGCAGTTCAGGAGAACTGCCAGCCGGCCGCGGCTGAACTCCGGCTGCAGGGACAAGATGAGTATTTTTTTTTTTACACATTTTTGGATGGTTTTCAGGCAAGGGCTTATATTTTTAAGCCTTTCCCGAAAATTCATGCCGCGCTCGCCGGCAGTCCATTGCTTTCAATGTAGTCGGCTGTATTGCCGGCTCCATTGAATTCAATGGGCGAACATCGTTCTTCTCTGCCACAGCTGTTACAGCTGTGGCAGAGGAGAATGATCTTTGTAGTATATGTTCTCAATGGGGTCAGCGCTGCTGCTGCCGGCCCCATTGAGCGCATATATAGAACACAAGGAATCGCAGAACGCAGATAGGCGCGATCTGCGATTCCTCATGTCCTATAATTTATCGGACATCCGAATAAAAAGCGGCCCTGTCACCGACCCCATTGCGAAGCAATGTTTCTATATATGCACAGATCGCATGCGCATCCGCGAATCGCGGCAAAAAGCGGTCGTCTGACCGAGGCCTCATAGATGTGTAATTAACAAAAAAATAAGTAATTAAAGAAAGAATTTGGCTTGTTTCCAGATTCCCCAGTCCATGACTCCCACAGTATGCACTGGGGACGATGGAGGGGTCATACGTGGTAAGTGTGCAGTGTGTGAGTAGTATCAGTGTCTGGTGTGTAAGTGGTATTTATCAAGTGAGTAAGTGGTATCTCTGACAAGTTTGTGGTTGTTAATTGACAAATAAATCAGTGGTAGATGTCCGGTGTGTAAGTGGTAGGTGTCCAGTATGTAAGTGCTAGATGTCCGGCGTGTAAGTGGTAGATGTCCGGTGTGTAAGTGGTAGGTGTCTGGTGTGTAATTGGTAGGTGTCCAGTATGTAAGTGCTAGATGTCCGGTGTGTAAGTGGTAGATGTCTGGTGTGTAAGTGGTAGATGTCCGGTGTGTAAGTGGTAGGTGTCCGGTGTGTAAGTGGTAGATATCCAGTATGTAAGTGGTAGATGTCCAGTGTGTAAGTGGTAGATGTGCAGTGTGTAAGTGGTAGATGTCCGGTGTGTAAGTGCTAGATGTCCGGTGTGTAAGTGGTAGATGTGCAGTGTGTAAGTGGTAGATATCCGGTGTGTAAGTGCTAGATGTCCGGTGTGTAAGTGGTAGATGTCCGGAGTGTAAGTGGTAGGTGTCTGGTGTGTAATTGGTAGGTGTCCAGTATGTAAGTGCTAGATGTCCGGTGTGTAAGTGGTAGATGTCTGGTGTGTAAGTGGTAGATGTCCGGTGTGTAAGTGGTAGGTGTCCGGTGTGTAAGTGGTAGATATCCAGTATGTAAGTGGTAGATGTCCAGTGTGTAAGTGGTAGATGTCCAGTGTGTAAGTGGTAGATGTGCAGTGTGTAAGTGGTAGATGTCCGGTGTGTAAGTGCTAGATGTGCAGTGTGTAAGTGGTAGATGTGCAGTGTGTAAGTGGTAGATATCCGGTGTGTAAGTGCTAGATGTCCGGTGTGTAAGTAGTAGGTGTCCGGCGTGTAAGTGGTAGGTGTCCGGTGTGTAAGTGGTAGGTGTCCGGTGTGTAAGTGGTAGGTGTCCGGTGTGTAAGTGGTAGATATCCAGTATGTAAGTGGTAGATATCCAGTATGTAAGTGGTAGATGTGCAGTGTGTAAGTGGTAGATGTCCGGTGTGTAAGTGGTAGATATCCGGTGTGTAAGTAGTAGATGTCCGGTGTGTAAGTGGTAGGTGTCCAGTATGTAAGTGCTAGATGTCCGGTGTGTAAGTAGTAGGTGTCCGGTGTGTAAGTAGTAGATGTCCGGTGTGTAAGTAGTAGGTGTCCGGTGTGTAAGTGGTAGATGTCCGGTGTGTAAGTAGTAGGTGTCCGGTGTGTAAGTAGTAGATGTCCGGTGTGTAAGTAGTAGGTGTCTGGTGTGTAAGTGCTAGATGTCCGGTGTGTAAGTAGTAGATGTCCGGTGTGTAAGTAGTAGGTGTCCGGTGTGTAAGTAGTAGATGTCCGGCGTGTAAGTGGTAGGTGTCCGGTGTGTAAGTGGCGTCTGTATTATCTATCCCGTGTGAGGGTAGCATCACTGTAGAGGTATGTAATGAACACAGTATGACATCTACACGCTCCACAAATATCAGCTTTATTAATAAACAACTCTGATTAAAAACAAACTCCCAACGAGACATAAAATTCAATAAAAATCAATAAATACCATCAAAAAGCAGCAAAATATCAAATCGTGTGCAAGCGATGATAAATACACAGTCCATGCGCCACATAGCACAATAACATACAAGTGCTGTATATACTGCCCACCAGCCGAGATACCGGGGACTGGCCAACAATATACCTCTGTAGGGATGAAGAGGGATCTGTGAGCAGTCCTGGCCGGTCCCATCAGCATGTAGAGTCTACGACTAATGATGTATACTAATGCACAGCGTGTATCAGGTGGTCAGAGAAGTGGGGCCCCCTCTGTTTGTCCAGGACCGGAGGGTCGCTGTAGGCAGTACAGCCCATTGTATATATATATTCTGCACCCCTATACATGGCTCTGATTACACTTAGTAGCAGTTTGTTCTTTATGGTGTTCTTTCATCCTTCTCTCAGTAATAACACAAACATTATTTCTCTTTTCCCCCTCAGATCCAATAGAATATGAGTCAGTATTTATAGTGTTTGCTCTGTGACTGAGGCTGGAGTGATATCAGTATACTCATATATGTCCCTTAGGTCTACATCTGTTTCATCTGGCTGTCGTATAGTCACTTGCGCAGGTGAACTAAGACCTATTTGGTGCGTTGGCCCTCGTACGTGTGTCTAATGTGTCTATTGAGGAGCTGCTGCCCAGCCATGTAACGAGCCAACGTGCCGGGGGCTCAGCGGTGCGGACCCCTCAGATTCGCTGCATTTAAGACCAGAAAGTGGCGTAAATTATAGCGAGAATCTGTTGCAGCTTCTGGCTGGCAGAGATCTCCTCCTGTGGCATTCTGAGGCATTCTTTATATAACATACATTACTAACATATATATAGTAAGGGCATTAATAGACGGCAGATCACCCACCAGGGTACATTATTGTTTATTGCACTGACATATATAGCACATACATATTCCACAGCGCTGTACACAGTTTAGCATTACATTGGGCTTTGTCCCCTGGGGGCTCACAATCTATATTCACACTGGAGAATGAACCCAGATTTGAACCCAGATACCCCCGTACTGAAAGGCAACTGAGCCCCCATGCTGCCCACAGGAAAACTACCACAATTTTTGTTTCAAAAACACCCCATTTTGGTATTGTCAGGGCTCCTACCCATTTGCATTTTTTTAACGCTGCGCTTTTTTTAACACAATTGTCAATGGGATTTCTAATGTTATAAACTCATCACAAGTTGGCGCTTTATGATTTTTGTGCGATGTGTTTCTAACATTAGAAAGTCCCATTGACAATTGCGTTAAAAAAGCACAGCGATATCGCAGCGTTAAAGAAACCCTAGTGGGTAGGAGCCCTTACACAGTGGGGGGCAGCCATAGCGCTGTGATCACCTCCGCTGAGGAACAATTGCTGAATCTACTCACTTCCTAAAGGTTCAGTCACAATTTTTGGCCTGATTTTGTCAGATTTTCATGCAGATCTGCAGCAGATTATATCCTTTCATTTAAATACAAATTGCATGGGTGACTGCTGCGGCAGATCTGCGCCAAAATCTGCAGCAAATCAGCGATGTGTGAACGCCCCCGAAGAGCAGATCATCTAAACATGGGAGAAGATGAGTAACCAGAAAACGGTACATTCCAGCAGCTCATCTATAAGGGCCCCTGCACACGGGCGATTTAGCAAATGCAAAATTTAGCATTTTTGCACCCGGATTTCCGTTGGGCAAAAAAATATGCAACATGCTCTATTTTCGCTCACATTTGACCACCCAAGCCACCATAACGGCGCGATTGTGCGGTATTAATTGATAACACTGGTGATTATTTAGGCTGCTCAGCCAGTTCTAAAACAGGTATAAACAACCTCAGCAGCACAAAAAAAGTACAGTAAGCAGCGCGGAAAGGTTCACGTGAAAACGTAATAGCGCTCCATACACAGCGCAATCACGCCATCTCCCTGCGAGCGTTTATACGTCACACGTATGCAGGAGCCCTTATCACAGTAATATCTGACATTTCACATTATACAATGTACAGAAATACAGTTTGATACAATGTAACATTTCCATCATTTTCCCCCCAGAATACAAAAAACATGAATTGTAAGAAGACGGCGAACCAGAAAACTGTCCATTTCAGCAGCTCATCCATAACCGCAGGAACATCATACAATGTACATAAATACTGTGTGATACAATGGAACATTTGGATCACTTTCCTGCCTCTTCCTCTCCGGCAGAAAACCCCCATGAATTACCAGACATGGCGGTACAGTGTGGGACCCTCAGGCTGCGTTCACACTTAGCGGACTTACTGAAAATCTGCACCAAAATCCACATCAAATTCTGTGTCCAAACACAAACCATTGGTGTGGATTCTAACGTGGACTTTGATGCGGATCCTGAGCAGACTTCACCCCTTCAACCGAAAAGATGAAATCTGCCGCCGATCTGCACCAATATCTGGCATGTGTGAATGCGCTCCTACAGCTCCGCAGATCTCCAGCGGTACCTGAGCCTCCCGGGTCTTCTTTCTGTATCTTTACAGGTGGGTCCTTTTCTCCCACTGAAGAATCCAGATGCCTCTTCTTGGGTCGCTTCTTCCCAACGAGGTCTTTCTTCACCGAATCCGTCGGTGGAACGATGGGCTTCGCTGAGCTCGATGACTTCCTCCTCCTCTTCCTCCTCTGGCTCTTGCTTGAAGCCTCATCTGAAGAATCCAAGACATGTCTTGGTCTTCTCACTCCTTTCTTCCTCCGAATCTCCTCCTCTCCCTCCATAAAATCGCTCTGCTCTGGTCCAGCAGACATCGCCTCCTTCTCAATCGCCAGTCTCCAACACTCTCAACTGCCAACTGCCGCGACAACACAATTGCCCTGGCTGTAACCATGGCAGCAGTCATGTGATCAGTAACTGACCAATCACAGCCAACCATGATAAGTTTGAAATCGTATGTCCGCAGTTACTGAGATGTGATGAAGGACATTTACAGGAATATTCTCACCATTTTCCTCAGACTAATGACAATCTTTATTATTATAGTGGGAACTTGTCATGTCTGAGTGCTGAAGCCGTCCAGGACTTGGTGCGGGGTGATATTTGGGGGCCACATTCACATTCTTACAGTTTATTCTTCTTTCTTACTGCCAGATACTATTATTTCGTGAATATAATCTTATATTATAAGATTTTGAATCCATCCACCATATTAACCTTCACATATAAATGAGCATCTGTAATAATCCACGTTGCGGTTGTGTCATTGTTTGGCAGATTTCCCAATATGTCCCCATTTTCCCCCATATGACCTGATGATAGATTAACCACAGGCCGGGTCTCTTGTATAGAGATGGTGATTAATGATAATATCTCTCTACAAGGTGCCTCCATGGTTCTCCTTGTAATTGGTGCACACACGTTCGGGGTCTCCAGATCCCTCGCTCCCCATGACATGGCCATAGAGAATATGGTAAAATCCTGACCGCTGCCATCACTACCAGCTGATTAAAGACAGATGTAGTTTTAGGCCCATCAGAACATCATCCTGCTCTCAGAGCCACAAAATAACCTCACAGGATCCATCAACAGCATCTTGTTGGGGGTTTCCAGATACTTTACACTTAATATATGGTACACTGCAAAGACAATGGGGATCTACCAAGAGCAGGAGGATTACCTTATTGACTACAGAGCCAACCTGGGGCTTCATTACAGACAATCTGCGCCCACAATGAAGACATAGAGGGGCGAATATAAGAACAAACATTGTAAATGTTCCTATTCAAATGGGTTTGAAGAGATCCTAAATAACAGCAACACTTGATTGACTCTCAGCTGGGGGACGTTTTCTGCCCATTGATTCTCGCTCTTATGTTTTTAGCTTCAGGCAGGTGACATCACGAAGGAAATATAAGCTGCAGATATACTGATATAGACTGAAGAGCAAAAGGCTGTGAGATACAGAACAAGATAAAAGACACCAATGTATTCCAAACATATACATATATATAAAGTGCTGGTAACATTGTAGCATAGCGTGTGGGGCTGAGAAAGACCATGTGCCCATCCAGTCCAGCCTATTTTTCTGTAATGTTGATCCACAGGAAGGCAAAACAAATCCAATGAGGTAATTTTTCCTAATTTTAGAGGTACAAATTCCTTCCCAACTCTAATATGGCAATCAGAATAATCCCTGGATCACCGACCCTTCTGAAGTAATTAGTGACTATTCAAGAAAGGTGTCCAGGCTCCTCTTAAACTCTTTTATCAAGTTCACTATCACTAAGCCCTCAGGCAGAGAGTTCCATAGCCTCACTGCTCTTACAGAAAAGAACCCCCTTCTATGTCGGTGTAGAAACCTTCTTTCCTCTGGACTTAGAGGGCGCCCCCTTGTTACAGTCACAGTCCTGGGTATAAATATATGATGGGAGAGATCTCTGTATCCCCTGATATATGTATACATAGTTATTAGGTCGCCCCTCAGTGCTCTTTTTTGCTAAGCTAAATAACCCCAATTTTCATAACTATTTCTGTTGCCCGCCTTTATGCCCGCTTAAACTTTATACGTCCTTCTTGAGTACTGGTGCACAAAGCTGTATACAATATTCCATGTGTGGTCTGACCAGTGACTTGTAAAGAGGAGGAACAATATTATCATCATGTGTCTCTAGAGGTATTTTTATGCACCCCTTTGATCCTATTTGCTTTGGCTGCAGCTGTCAGACACTGGTTGCTCCAGTTAAGCTTAAGGCCCATTTACACGGAGCGATAATCACTAAAAACGCTAAAAAGCGATCGTTTTAGCAATAATCGTTGCGTCTAAATGCATGCCCATCATCCACTTTTCGGGCACTGCTAGCTGATCGTTACATTCAGGCCAAACTAAAAATCGCTGTTCAGTCTTATCAGCAGTTCTCCACGGGTAGTGCTGATAGCATTGTTTCCCGCTGGAGAACAAAGGATGAGAATACAGTTCATAGCCTTCGGGCTATTATTGCTTTCAGCTAAGGCTTCATTTGCACACTAGTAAGCTATTAAGTGGCTGAGTAGCTACTAAATAGTTTATGCAAAATGATCCCTCAAAGCTGTTACTCGAAATGTCATTTGAGCGATCAGCGGGCCGTGTAAATGGGCCTTTCTGGTAACTAAAATCCCCAATTCCTTTTCCATGTTATGTTTGTCCAGGTTTCCCATTTAGGGCGAGCACCCACTGGCGTTTGCGTTTCCCGCGGGAAAAAAACGCAGCGTTTTCGCCGCGTGTCCCGCGGTTTTTCCGCGCGTTTTTCGCGGCGTTTTCGCGGCGTTTTCGCGGCTTTGCCATTAATTTCCATGGAGAAAAATAAGGACACATATGCAACTGACAGTTCCTATGTTAAAAACGCAAACGCAATGCAAAAAAACGCCAGTGGACAGGAACACATGTTATCTCTATGCCTGTGCAGGAAAAACGCAAAACGCAAAACGCAGGTAAAAAAACGCCAGTGGGTGCTCGCCCTTAGTGTGTAATGGTGACGTGTATTTCCTCTGTCCATGTGCAGAACTTTATATCTATCAGTATTTGGCCTCTTTCACACGGACGACAGCGATATTGCCACAAGAAAGTCGCAGCGGTATGGCATCTGTGCTCTGTGCAATATCACTGCATTTTCTCACAGCAATATCATGATTTTGTGTTGCCACAAAGTGGCACGTGGCGGTACAAAGTCACACAACTTTATAGCGCTCTTTTCTACGATTTTCGGGAGCTTGAAATATAGGCCCTACCCCAAACATAAGCCCTGGCTGCATAAAAATCAATACATCACCTAACAGTTGCTGTCCGCTCCACCGCAACTATCCTTGCAGGGGACCCAGATATGGCTACACAGTGCACCCTTAATGCTTGTCCTAATATACAGGGACCCAGATATGGCTACACAGTGCACCCTTAGTACTTGTCCTAATATACAGGGACCCAGATATGGCTACACAGTGCACCCTTAGTACTTGTCCTAATATACAGGGACCCAGATATGGCTACACAGTGCACCCTTAGTACTTGTCCTAATATACAGGGACCCAGACATGGCTACACAGTGCACCCTTAGTACTTGTCCTAATATACAGGGGGCCCAGACATTGCTACACAGTGCACCCTTAGTACTTGTCCTAATATACAGAGGGCCCAGACATGGTTACACAGTGCACCCTTAGTACTTACCCTAATATACAGGGACTCAGACATGACTACACAGTGCACCCTTAGTACTTGTCCTAATATACAGAAGGCCCAGACATGGCTACACAGTGCACCCTTAGTACTTGTCCTAATATATAGGAGACCAGATATGGCTACACAGTGCACCCTTAGTACTTGTCCTAATATATAGGAGACCAGACATGACTACACAGTGCACCCTTAGTACTTGCCCTAATATACAGGGACTCAGACATGACTACACAGTGCACCCTTAGTACTTGTCCTAATATACAGAGGGCCCAGACATGGCTACACAGTGCACGCTTAGTACTTATCCTAATATACAGGAGACCAGATATGGCTACACAGTGCACCCTTAGTACTTGTGCTAATACATAAGGGACGCAGACATGGCTACACTGTGCACCCTTAGTACTTGTCCTAATATACAGAGGGCCCAGACATGGCTACACAGTGCACCCTTAGTACTTGTCCTAATATACAGGGATCCAGACATGGCTACACAGTGCACCCTTAGTACTTGTCCTAATATACAGGCGGCCCAGACATTGCTACACAGTGCACACTTAGTACTTGTCCTAATATACAGAGGACCAAGACATGGTTACACAGTACACCCTTAGTACTTGCCCTAATATACAGGAACTCAGACATGACTACACAGTGCACCCTTAGTACTTCTCCTAATATACAGAGGGCCCAGACATGGCTACACAGTGCACCCTTAGTACTTGTCCTAATATGCAGAGGACCAAGACATGGCTACACAGTGCACCCTTAGTACTTGTCCTAATATATAGGAGACCAGACATGGCTACACAGTGCACCCTTAGTACTTGTCCTAATATATAGGGACCAGACATGACTACACAGGGCACCCTTAGTACTTGTCCTAATATGCAGGGGACCAAGTCATGGCTACATAGTGCACCCTTAGTACTTGTCCTAATATACAGAGGGCCCAGACATGGCTACACAGTGCAGCCTTAGTACTTGTCCTAATATACAGAGGGCCCAGACATGGCTACACAGTGCACCCTTAGTACTTGTCCTAATATGCAGGGGACCAAGACATGGCTACACAGTGCACCCTTAGTACTTGTCCTAATATATGGGAGACCCAGACATGGCTACACAGTGCACCCTTAGTACTTGTCCTAATATATAGGGGACCCAGACATGGCTACACAGTGCACCCTTAGCACTTGTCCTAATATACAGGAGACCCAGACATGACTACACAGGGCACCCTTAGTACTTGTCGTAATATATATGGGGACCCAGACATGACTACACAGTGCACCCTTAGTACTTGTCGTAATATATATGGGGACCCAGACATGACTACACAGTGCAGCCTTAGTACTTGTCCTAATATACAGAGGGCCCAGACATGGCTACACAGTGCACCCTTAGTACTTGTCCTAATATATAGGAGACCAGACATGGCTACACAGGGCACCCTTAGTACTTGTCCTAATATACAGGGGGCCCAGACTTGGCTACACAGTGCACCCTTAGTACTTGTCCTAATATACAAAGGACCCAGACTTAACTATACAGGGCACCCTTAGTACTTGTCCTAATATATAGTGACCCAGACATGGCTACACAGTGCACCCTTAGTACTTGTCCTAATATATGGGAGACCCAGACATGACTACACAGTGCACCCTTAGTACTTGTCCTAATATATAGGGGACCCAGACATGGCTACACAGTGCACCCTTAGTACTTGTGCTTATATATAGGGGCCCAGACATGGCTACACAGTGCACGCTTAGTACTTATCCTAATATACAGGAGACCAGACAAGGCTACACAGTGCACCCTTAGTACTTGTCCTAATATACAGGAGACCAGTTATGGCTACACAGTGCACCCTTAGTACTTGTCCTAATATATAGTAGACCCAGACATGACTACAGTGCACCCTTAGTACTTGTCCTAATATACAGGGGGCCCAGACATGGCTACACAGTGCACCCTTAGTACTTGTCCTAATATATAGGGGACCCAGATATGGCTACACAGTGCACCCTTAGTACTTGTTCTAATACATAAGGGGCACAGACATGGCTACACAGTGCACCCTTAGTACTTGTCCTAATATGCAGGGGAACAAAGACATGGCTACACAGTGCACCCTTAGTACTTGTCCTAATATATAGGAGACCAGATATGGCTACACAGTGCACCCTTAGTACTTGTCCTAATATATAGGAGACTAGATATGGCTACACAGGGCACCCTTAGTACTTGTCCTAATATATAGGGGCCCAGACATGGCTACACAGTGCACCCTTAGTACTTGTCCTAATATATAGGAGACCAGATATGGCTACACAGTGCACCCTTAGTACTTGTCCTAATATTTAGGAGACCGGATATGGCTACACAGTGCACCCTTAGTACTTGTCCTAATATGCAGGGGACCAAGACGTGGCTACACAGGGCACCCTTAGTGCTTGTCCTAATATATATGGGGACCCAGACATGGCTACACAGTGCACCCTTAGTACTTGTCCTAATATGCAGGGGACCAAGACGTGGCTACACAGGGCACCCTTAGTACTTGTCCTAATATATAGGGGACCCAGACATGACTACACAGTGCACCCTTAGTACTTGTCCTAATATATAGGAGACCAGACATGGCTCCACAGGGCACAGTTAGTACTTGTTCTAATATATAGGGACTCAGACATGGCTACACAGTGCACCCTTAGTACTTGTCCTAATATATAGGAGACCAGATATGGCTACACAGTGCACCCTTAGTACTTGTCCTAATATATAGGGAACCCAGACATAACTACACAGTGCACCCTTAGTACTTGTCCTAATACATAAGGGGCCCAAGACATGGCTACACAGTGCACCCTTAGTACTTGTCCTAATATATAGGGACCCAGACATGACTACACAGTGCACCCTTAGAACTTGTCCTAATATATAGGGACCCAGACATGGCTACACATTGCACGCTTAGTACTTATCCTAATATACAGGAGACCAGACATGACTACACAGTGCACCCTTAGTACTTGTCCTAATATATAGGAGACCAGACATGACTACACAGTGCACCCTTAGTACTTGTCCTAATATATAGGGACCCAGACATGACTACACAGTGCACCCTTAGAACTTGTCCTAATATATAGGGACCCAGACATGACTACACAGTGCACCCTTAGTACTTGTCCTAATATATAGGGACCCATAGATGACTACACAGTGCACGCTTAGTACTTATCCTAATATACAGGAGACCGGATATGGCTACACAGTGCACCCTTAGTACTTGTCCTAATATGCAGGGGACCAGACATGACTACACAGTGCACCCTTAGTACTTGTCCTAATATGTAGGGACCCAGACATGGCTACACAGTGCACCCTTAGTATTGTCCTAATATATAGGGACCCAGACATGACTACACAGTGCACCCTTACTACTTATCCCAATATACAGGAGACCAGACATGATTACACAGTGCACCCTTAGTACTTGTCTTAATATATAGGAGATCAGATATGGCTACACAGTGCACCCTTGGTACTTGTCCTAATATATAGGAGACCAGATATGGCTACACAGTGCACCCTTAGTACTTGTCCTAATATACAGGAGACCCAGACATGACTACACAGTGCAGCCTTAGTACTTGTCCTAATATATAGGGGACCCACACATGGCTACACAGTGCACCCTTAGTACTTGTCCTAATACATAAGGGGCCCAAGACATGGCTACACAGTGCACCCTTAGTACTTGTCCTAATATATAGGGACCCAGACATGACTACACAGTGCACCCTTAGTACTTGTCCTCATATATAGGGACCCAGACATGACTACACAGTGCACCCTTAGAACTTGTCCTAATATATAGGGACCCAGACATGACTACACAGTGCACCCTTAGTACTTGTCCTAATATATAGGGACCCATAGATGACTACACAGTGCACGCTTAGTACTTATCCTAATATATAGGAGACCAGACATGGCTCCACAGGGCACAGTTAGTACTTGTTCTAATATATAGGGACTCAGACATGGCTACACAGTGCACCCTTAGTACTTGTCCTAATATATAGGAGACCAGATATGGCTACACAGTGCACCCTTAGTACTTGTCCTAATATATAGGGAACCCAGACATAACTACACAGTGCACCCTTAGTACTTGTCCTAATACATAAGGGGCCCAAGACATGGCTACACAGTGCACCCTTAGTACTTGTCCTAATATATAGGGAACCCAGACATGACTACACAGTGCACCCTTAGTACTTGTCCTAATATATAGGGAACCCAGACATGACTACACAGTGCACCCTTAGAACTTGTCCTAATATATAGGGACCCAGACATGACTACACAGTGCACCCTTAGTACTTGTCCTAATATATAGGGACCCATAGATGACTACACAGTGCACGCTTAGTACTTATCCTAATATACAGGAGACCGGATATGGCTACACAGTGCACCCTTAGTACTTGTCCTAATATGCAGGGGACCAGACATGACTACACAGTGCACCCTTAGTACTTGTCCTAATATGTAGGGACCCAGACATGGCTACACAGTGCACCCTTAGTATTGTCCTAATATATAGGGACCCAGACATGACTACACAGTGCACCCTTACTACTTATCCCAATATACAGGAGACCAGACATGATTACACAGTGCACCCTTAGTACTTGTCTTAATATATAGGAGATCAGATATGGCTACACAGTGCACCCTTGGTACTTGTCCTAATATATAGGAGACCAGATATGGCTACACAGTGCACCCTTAGTACTTGTCCTAATACACAGGAGACCCAGACATGACTACACAGTGCAGCCTTAGTACTTGTCCTAATATATAGGGGACCCACACATTGCTACACAGTGCACCCTTAGTACTTGTCCTAATACATAAGGGGCCCAAGACATGGCTACACAGTGCACCCTTAGTACTTGTCCTAATATATAGGGACCCAGACATGACTACACAGTGCACCCTTAGTACTTGTCCTAATATATAGGGACCCAGACATGACTACACAGTGCACCCTTAGTACTTGTCCTAATATATAGGGAACCCAGACATGACTACACAGTGCACCCTTAGTACTTGTCCTAATATATAGGGAACCCAGACATGACTACACAGTGCACCCTTAGTACTTGTCCTAATACATAAGGGGCCCAAGACATGGCTACACAGTGCAACCTTAGTACTTGTCCTAATATATAGGGACCCAGACATGACTACACAGTGCACCCTTAGTACTTGTCCTAATATATAGGGGACCCAGACATGACTACACAGTACAGCCTTAGTACTTGTCCTAATATATAGGAGACCAGATATGGCTACACAGTGCACCCTTAGTACTTGTCTTAATATGCAGGGGACCAAGACATGGCTACACAGTACACCCATAGTACTTGTCCTAATATGCAGGGGAACAAAGACATGGCTACACAGTGCACCCTTAGTACTTGTCCTAATATATAGGGACCCAGACATGGCTACACAGTGCACCCTTAGTACTTGTCCTAATATATAGGGACCCAGATATGACTACACAGTGCACCCTTAGTACTTATCCTAATATACAGGAAACCAGACATGACTACACAGTGCACCCTTAGTACTTGTCCTAATATATAGGAGACCAGATATGGGTACACAGTGCACCCTTAGTACTTGTCCTAATATATAGGAGACCAGATATGGGTACACAGTGCACCCTTAGTACTTGTCCTAATATATAGGAGACCAGATATGGGTACACAGTGCACCCTTAGTACTTGTCCTAATATATAGGGGACCCAGATATGGCTACACAGTGCACCCTTAGTACTTGTTCTAATATGCAGGGGAACAAAGACATGGCTACACAGTGCACCCTTAGTACTTGTCCTAATATGCAGGGGACCAAGACATGGCTACACAGTGCACACTTAGTACTTGTCCTAATATATAGGAGACCAGACATGGCTACACAGTGCACCCTTAGTACTTGTCCTAATATATAGGGGACTAGACATGGCTACACAGTGCACCCTTAGTACTTATACTAATATATAGGAGACCAGACATGGCTACACAGTACACCCTTAGTACTTGTCCTAATATATAGGACACCAGACATGGCTACACAGTGCACCCTTAGTACTTGTCCTAATATATAGGAGACCCAATATGGCTACACAGTGCACCCTTAGTACTTGTCCTAATATATAGGGGACCAGACATGGCTACACAGGGCACCCTTAGTACTTGTCCTAATATACAGGAGACCCTGACATGACTACACAGTGCACCCTAATGCTTGTCCTAATACACAGGGGACCCAATATGGCTACACAGTGCACCCTTGGTACTTGTCCTAATATATAGGAGACCAGATATGGGTACACAGTGCACCCTTAGTACTTGTCCTAATATATAGGGGACCCAGACATGGCTACACAGTGCACCCTTAGTACTTGTCCTAATATACAGGGGGCCCAGACATGGCTACACAGTGCACCCTTAGTACTTGTTCTAATACATGAGGCGCGCAGACATGGCTACACAGTACAGACTAAGTACTTGTCCTAATATATAGGAGACCCAATATGGCTACACAGTGCACCCTTAGTACTTGTCCTAATATATAGGAGACCAGACATGGCTACACAGTGCACCCTTAGTACTTATCCTAATATACAGGAGACCAGACAAGGCTACACAGTGCACCCTTAGTACTTGTCCTAATATACAGGAAACCAGTTATGGCTACACAGTGCACCCTTAGTACTTGTCCTAATATATAGTAGACCCAGACATGACTACAGTGCACCCTTAGTACTTGTCCTAATATACAGGGGGCCCAGACATGGCTACATAGTGCACCCTTAGTACTTGTCCTAATATATAGGGGACCCAGACATGGCTACACAGTGCACCCTTAGTACTTGTTCTAATACACAAGGGGCACAGACATGGCTACACAGTGCACCCTTAGTACTTGTCCTAATATGCAGGGGAACAAAGACATGGCTACACAGTGCACCCTTAGTACTTGTCCTAATATATAGGATACCAGATATGGCTACACAGTGCACCCTTAGTACTTGTCCTAATATATAGGAGACTATATATGGCTACACAGGGCACCCTTAGTACTTGTCCTAATATATAGGGGCCCAGACATGGCTACACAGTGCACCCTTAGTACTTGTCATAATATATAGGAGACCAGATATGGCTACACAGTGCACCCTTAGTACTTGTCCTAATATATAGGAGACCGGATATGGCTACACAGTGCACCCTTAGTACTTGTCCTAATATGCAGGGGACCAAGACTTGGCTACACAGGGCACCCTTAGTGCTTGTCCTAATATATAGGGACTCAGACATGGCTACACAGTGCACCCTTAGTGCTTGTCCTAATATATATGGGGACCCAGACATGGCTACACAGTGCACCCTTAGTACTTGTCCTAATATGCAGGGGACCAAGACGTGGCTACACAGTGCACCCTTAGTACTTGTCCTAATATATAGGACCCAGACATGACTACACAGTGCACCCTTAGTACTTGTCCTAATATATAGGAGACCAGACATGGCTCCACAGGGCACCCTTAGTACTTGTTCTAATATATAGGGACTCAGACTTGGCTACACAGTGCACCCTTAGTACTTGTCCTAATATATATGGGACCCAGACATGACTACACAGTGCACCCTTAGTACTTGTCCTAATATATAGGGAACCCAGACATGACTACACAGTGCACCCTTAGTACTTGTCCTAATATATAGGGAACCCAGACATGACTACACAGTGCACCCTTAGTACTTGTCCTAATACATAAGGGGCCCAAGACATGGCTACACAGTGCACCCTTAGTACTTGTCCTAATATATAGGGACCCAGACATGGCTACACATTGCACGCTTAGTACTTATCCTAATATACAGGAGACCAGACATGACTACACAGTGCACCCTTAGTACTTGTCCTAATATATAGGTACCCAGACATGACTACACAGTGCACCCTTAGAACTTGTCCTAATATATAGGGACCCAGACATGGCTACACATTGCACGCTTAGTACTTATCCTAATATACAGGAGACCAGACATGACTACACAGTGCACCCTTAGTACTTGTCCTAATATATAGGAGACCAGACATGACTACACAGTGCACCCTTAGTACTTGTCCTAATATATAGGGACCCAGACATGACTACACAGTGCACCCTTAGAACTTGTCCTAATATATAGGGACCCAGACATGACTACACAGTGCACCCTTAGTACTTGTCCTAATATATAGGGAACCATAGATGACTACACAGTGCACGCTTAGTACTTATCCTAATATACAGGAGACCCAGACATGACTACACAGTGCACCCTTAGTACTTGTCCTAATATGTAGGGACCCAGACATGGCTACACAGTGCACCCTTAGTACTTATCCCAATATACAGGAGACCAGACATGACTACACAGTGCACCCTTTGTACTTATTCTAATATATAGGAGACCAGATATGGCTACACAGTGCACCCTTAGTACTTGTCCTAATATACAGGAGACCCAGACATGACTACACAGTGCAGCCTTAGTACTTGTCCTAATATATAGGAGACCAAGACATGGCTACACAGGGCACCCTTAGTACTTGTCCTAATATACAGAGGGCCCAGACATGGCTACACAGTGCAACCTTAGTACTCGTCCTAACATACAGGAGACCCAGATATGGCTGCACAGTGCACCCTTAGTAATTGTCCTAATATGCAGGGGACCAAGACATGGCTACACAGGGCACCCATAGTACTTGTCCTAATATACAGGAGACCCAGACATGACTACACAGTGCACCCTTAATACTTGTTCTAATATATTGGAGACCAGACATTGCTCCACAGGGCACAGTTAGTACTTGTTCTAATATATAGGGACCCAGACATGGCTACACAGTGCACCCTTAGTACTTGTCCTAATATATAGGGAACCAGACATGACTACACAGTGCACCCTTAGTACTTGTCCTAATATATAGGGGCCCAGACATGACTACACAGTGCACCCTTAGTACTTGTCCTAATATACAGGGGACCCAGACATGGCTACACAGTGCACCCTTAGTACTTGTCCTAAGACATGAGGGGCCCAGACATGGCTACACAGTGCACCCTTAGTACTTGTCCTAATATATAGGAGACCCAATATGGCTACACAGTGCACCCTTAGTACTTGTCCTAATATACAGGAGACCCAGACATGACTACACAGTGCACCCTTAGTACTTGTCCTAATATATAGGGGGCCAGACATGACTACACAGTACACCCTTAGTACTTGTCTTAATATGCAGGGGAACAAAGATATGGATACACAGTGCACCCTTAGTACTTGTACAAATATGCAGGGGACCAAGACATGACTACACAGTGCACCCTTAGTACTTGTCCTAATATGCAGGCGAACAAAGATATGGCTACACAGTGCACCCTTAGTACTTGTCCTAATATGCAGGGGAACAAAGATATGGCTACACAGTGCACCCTTAGTACTTGTCCTAATATGCAGGGGACCAAGACATGACTACACAGTGCATCCTTAGTACTTGTCCTAATATATAGGAAACCGGATATGGGTACACAGTGCACCCTTAGTACTTGTCCTAATATATAGGAGACCAGATACGGGTACACAGTGCACCCTTAGTACTTGTCCTAATATGCAATGGACCAAGACATGGCTACACCGTGCACCCTTAGTACTTGTCCTAATACATAGGGACCAGACATGACTACACAGGACACCCATAGTACTTGTCCTAATATATAGGGACCCAGACATGACTACACAGTGCACCCTTAGTACTTGTCCTAATATATAGGGACCCAGACATGACTACACAGTGCACCCTTAGTACTTGTCCTAATATATAGGAGACCAGATATGGGTACACAGTGCAGCCTTAGTACTTGTCCTAATATGCAGGGGACCAAGACATGGCTACACCGTGCACCCTTAGTACTTGTCCTAATATATAGGAGACCAGACATGGCTACACAGTGCTCCCTTAGTACTTGTCCTAATATGCAGGGGACCCAGACATGGCTACACCCTGCACCCTTAGTACTTGTCCTAATATATAGGGGACCCAGACATGGCTACACAGTGCACGCTTAGTACTTATCCTAATATACAGGAGACCAGACAAGGCTACACAGTGCACCCTTAGTACTTGTCCTAATATACAGGAGACCAGTTATGGCTACACAGTGCACCCTTAGTACTTGTCCTAATATATAGTAGACCCAGACATGACTACAGTGCACCCTTAGTACTTGTCCTAATATACAGGGGGCCCAGACATGGCTACACAGTGCACCCTTAGTACTTGTCCTATTATATAGAGGACCCAGACATAGCTACACAGTGCACCCTTAGTACTTGTTCTAATACATAAGGGGCACAGACATGGCTACACAGTGCACCCTTAGTACTTGTCCTAATATGCAGGGGAACAAAGACATGGCTACACAGTGCACCCTTAGTACTTGTCCTAATATATAGGAGACCAGATATGGCTACACAGTGCACCCTTAGTACTTGTCCTAATATATAGGAGACTAGATATGGCTACACAGGGCACCCTTAGTACTTGTCCTAATATATAGGGGCCCAGATATGGCTACACAGTGCACCCTTAGTACTTGTCCTAATATATAGGAGACCAGATATGGCTACACAGTGCACCCTTAGTACTTGTCATAATATATAGGAGACCGGATATGGCTACACAGTGCACCCTTAGTACTTGTCCTAATATGCAGGGGACCAAGACGTGGCCACACAGGGCACCCTTAGTACTTGTCCTAATATATAGGGACTCAGACATGGCTACACAGTGCACCCTTAGTGCTTGTCCTAATATATATGGGGACCCAGACATGGCTACACAGTGCACCCTAATGCTTGTCCTAATATGTAGGGGACCAAGACGTGGCTACACAGGGCACCCTTAGTACTTGTCCTAATATATAGGGGACCCAGACATGACTACACAGTGCACCCTTAGTACTTGTCCTAATATATAGGAGACCAGACATGGCTCCACAGGGCACAGTTAGTACTTGTTCTAATATATAGGGACTCAGACATGGCTACATAGTGCACCCTTAGTACTTGTCCTAATATACAGGAGAGCCAGACATGACTACACAGTGCACCCCTAGTACTTGTCCTAATATATAGGGAACCCAGACATGACTACACAGTGCACCCTTAGTACTTGTCCTAATACATAAGGGGCCCAATACATGGCTACACAGTGCACCCTTAGTACTTGTCCTAATATATAGGGACCCAGACATGACTACACAGTGCACCCTTAGAACTTGTCCTAATATATAGGGACCCAGACATGGCTACACATTGCATGCTTAGTACTTATCCTAATATACAGGAGACCAGACATGACTACACAGTGCACCCTTAGTACTTGTCCTAATATATAGGGACCCAGACATGACTACACAGTGCACCCTTAGAACTTGTCCTAATATATAGGGACCCAGACATGACTACACAGTGCACCCTTAGTACTTGTCCTAATATATAGGGACCCATAGATGACTACACAGTGCACGCTTAGTACTTATCCTAATATACAGGAGACCCAGACATGACTACACAGTGCACCCTTAGTACTTGTCCTAATATGTAGGGACCCAGACATGGCTACACAGTGCACCCTTAGTACTTGTCCTAATATATAGGGACCCAGACATGACTACACAGTGCACCCTTAGTACTTATCCCAATATAGAGGAGACCAGACATGACTACACAGTGCACCCTTAGTACTTGTCTTAATATATAGGAGATCAGATATGGGTACACAGTGCACCCTTGGTACTTGTCCTAATATATAGGAGACCAGATATGGCTACACAGTGCACCCTTAGTACTTGTCCTAATATACAGGAGACCCAGACATGACTACACAGTGCAGCCTTAGTACTTGTCCTAATATATAGGGGACCCACACATGGCTACACACTGCACCCTTAGTACTTGTCCTAATATATAGGGACCCAGACATGACTACACAGTGCACCCTTAGTACTTGTCCTAATATATAGGGACCCAGACATGACTACACAGTGCACCCTTAGTACTTGTCCTAATATATAGGGAACCCAGACATGACTACACAGTGCACCCTTAGTACTTGTCCTAATATACAAGAGACCCAGACATGACTACACAGTGCACCCTTAGTACTTGTCCTAATATATAGGGGGCCAGACATGACTACACAGTACACCCTTAGTACTTGTCTTAATATGCAGGGGAACAAAGATATGGCTACACAGTGCACCCTTAGTACTTGTCCTAATATGCAGGGGAACAAAGATATGGCTACACAGTGCACCCTTAGTACTTGTCCTAATATGCAGGGGACCAAGACATGACTACACAGTGCATCCTTAGTACTTGTCCTAATATATAGGAAACCGGATATGGGTACACAGTGCACCCTTAGTACTTGTCCTAATATATAGGAGACCAGATACGGGTACACAGTGCACCCTTAGTACTTGTCCTAATATGCAATGGACCAAGACATGGCTACACCGTGCACCCTTAGTACTTGTCCTAATACATAGGGACCAGACATGACTACACAGGACACCCATAGTACTTGTCCTAATATATAGGGACCCAGACATGACTACACAGTGCACCCTTAGTACTTGTCCTAATATATAGGGACCCAGACATGACTACACAGTGCAGCCTTAGTACTTGTCCTAATATGCAGGGGACCAAGACATGGCTACACCGTGCACCCTTAGTACTTGTCCTAATATATAGGAGACCAGACATGGCTACACAGTGCACCCTTAGTACTTGTCCTAATATGCAGGGGACCCAGACATGGCTACACAGTGCACGCTTACTACTTGTCCTAATATATAGGAGACCAGATATGGCTACACAGTGCACCCTTAGTACTTGTCCTAATATGCAGGGGACCCAGACATGGCTACACCCTGCACCCTTAGTACTTGTCCTAATATATAGGGGACCCAGACATGGCTACACAGTGCACGCTTAGTACTTATCCTAATATACAGGAGACCAGACAAGGCTACACAGTGCACCCTTAGTACTTGTCCTAATATACAGGAGACCAGTTATGGCTACACAGTGCACCCTTAGTACTTGTCCTAATATATAGTAGACCCAGACATGACTACAGTGCACCCTTAGTACTTGTCCTAATATACAGGGGGCCCAGACATGGCTACACAGTGCACCCTTAGTACTTGTCCTAATATATAGTAGACCCAGACATGACTACAGTGCACCCTTAGTACTTGTCCTAATATACAGGGGACCCAGACATAGCTACACAGTGCACCCTTAGTACTTGTTCTAATACATAAGGGGCACAGACATGGCTACACAGTGCACGCTTAGTACTTGTCCTAATATGCAGGGGAACAAAGACATGGCTACACAGTGCACCCTTAGTACTTGTCCTAATATATAGGAGACCAGATATGGCTACACAGTGCACCCTTAGTACTTGTCCTAATATATAGGAGACTAGATATGGCTACACAGGGCACCCTTAGTACTTGTCCTAATATATAGGGGCCCAGATATGGCTACACAGTGCACCCTTAGTACTTGTCCTAATATATAGGAGACTAGATATGGCTACACAGTGCACCCTTAGTACTTGTCCTAATATATAGGAGACCGGATATGGCTACACAGTGCACCCTTAGTACTTGTCCTAATATATAGGGACTCAGACATGGCTACACAGTGCACCCTTAGTGCTTGTCCTAATATATATGGAGACCCAGACATGGCTACACAGTGCACCCTTAGTACTTGTCCTAATATGCAGGGGACCAAGACGTGGCTACACAGGGCACCCTTAGTACTTGTCCTAATATATAGGGGACCCAGACATGACTACACAGTGCACCCTTAGTACTTGTCCTAATATATAGGAGACCAGACATGGCTCCACAGGGCAAAGTTAGTACATGTCCTAATATAAAGGGAACCCAGACATGACTACACAGTGCACCCTTAGTACTTGTCCTAATACATAAGGGGCCCAATACATGGCTACACAGTGCACCCTTAGTACTTGTCCTAATATATAGGGACCCAGACATGACTACACAGTGCACCCTTAGAACTTGTCCTAATATATAGGGACCCAGACATGGCTACACATTGCATGCTTAGTACTTATCCTAATATACAGGAGACCAGACATGACTACACAGTGCACCCTTAGTACTTGTCCTAATATATAGGAGACCAGACATGACTACACAGTGCACCCTTAGTACTTGTCCTAATATATAGTGACCCAGACATGACTACACAGTGCACCCTTAGAACTTCTCCTAATATATAGGGACCCAGACATGACTACACAGTGCACCCTTAGTACTTGTCCTAATATATAGGGACCCATAGATGACTACACAGTGCACGCTTAGTACTTATCCTAATATACAGGAGACCCAGACATGACTACACAGTGCACCCTTAGTACTTGTCCTAATATGTAGGGACCCAGACATGGCTACACAGTGCACCCTTAGTACTTGTCCTAATATATAGGGACCCAGACATGACTACACAGTGCACCCTTAGTACTTATCCCAATATACAGGAGACCAGACATGACTCCACAGTGCACCCTTAGTACTTGTCTTAATATATAGGAGATCAGATATGGGTACACAGTGCACCCTTGGTACTTGTCCTAATATATAGGAGACCAGATATGGCTACACAGTGCACCCTTAGTACTTGTCCTAATATACAGGAGACCCAGACATGACTACACAGTGCAGCCTTAGTACTTGTCCTAATATATAGGGGACCCACACATGGCTACACACTGCACCCTTAGTACTTGTCCTAATACATAAGGGGCCCAAGACATGGCTACACAGTGCACCCTTAGTACTTGTCCTAATATATAGGGACCCAGACATGACTACACAGTGCACCCTTAGTACTTGTCCTAATATATAGGGACCCAGACATGACTACACAGTGCACCCTTAGTACTTGTCCTAATATATAGGGAACCCAGACATGACTACACAGTGCACCCTTAGTACTTGTCCTAATATATAGGAAACCCAGACATGACTACACAGTGCACCCTTAGTACTTGTCCTAATACATAAGGGGCCCAAGACATGGCTACACAGTGCACCCTTAGTACTTGTCCTAATATATAGGGACCCAGACATGACTACACAGTGCACCCTTAGTACTTGTCCTAATATATAGGGGACCCAGACATGACTACACAGTACAGCCTTAGTACTTGTCCTAATATATAGGAGACCAGACATGGCTACACAGTGCACCCTTAGTACTTGTCCTAATATATTGGAGACCAGATATGGGTACACAGTGCAACCTTAGTACTTGTCCTAATATATAGGAGACCAGATATGGGTACACAGTGCACCCTTAGTACTTGTCCTAATATATAGGAGACCAGATATGGGTACACAGTGCACCCTTAGTACTTGTCCTAATATATAGGGGACCCAGACATGGATACACAGTGCACCCTTAGTACTTGTTCTAATATGCAGGGGAACAAAGACATGGCTACACAGTGCACCCTTAGTACTTGTCCTAATATGCAGGGGACCAAGACATGGCTACACAATGCACCCTTAGTACTTGTCCTAATATATAGGAGACCAGACATGGCTACACAGTGCACCCTTAGTACTTGTCCTAATATATAGGGGACTAGACATGGCTACACAGTGCACCCTTAGTACTTATACTAATATACAGGAGACCAGACATGGCTACACAGTACACCCTTAGTACTTGTCCTAATATATAGGGGACTAGACATGGCTACACAGTGCACCCTTAGTACTTATACTAATATATAGGAGACCAGACATGGCTACACAGTACACCCTTAGTACTTGTCCTAAGATATAGGACACCAGACATGGCTACACAGTGCACGCTTTGTACTTGTCCTAATATATAGGAGACCCAATATGGCTACACAGTGCACCCTTAGTACTTGTCCTAATATATAGTGGACCAGACATGGCTACACAGCGCACCCTTAGTACTTGTCCTAATATACAGGAGACCCTGACATGACTATACAGTGCACCCTAATGCTTGTCCTAATACACAGGGGACCCAATATGGCTACACAGTGCACCCTTGGTACTTGTCCTAATATATAGGAGACCAGATATGGGTACACAGTGCACCTTTAGTACTTGTCCTAATATATAGGGGACCCAGACATGGCTACACAGTGCACCCTTAGTACTTGTCCTAATATACAGGGGGCCCAGACATGGCTACACAGTGCACCCTTAGTACTTGTTCTAATACATGAGGCGCGCAGACATGGCTACACAGTACAGACTTAGTACTTGTCCTAATATATAGGAGACCCAATATGGCTACACAGTGCACCCTTAGTACTTGTCCTAATATATAGGAGACCAGACATGGCTACACAGTGCACCCTTAGTACTTATCCTAATATACAGGAGACCAGATATAACTACACAGTGCACCCTTAGTACTTATCCTAATATACAGGAGACCAAGACATGGCTACACAGTGCACCCTTAGTACTTGTCCTAATATGCAGAGGAACAAAGACATGGCTACACAGTGCACCCTTAGTACTTGTCCTAATATATAGGAGACCAGATATGGGTACACAGAGCACCCTTAGTACTTGTCCTAATATATAGGAGACCAGACATGGCTCCACAGGGCACCCTTAGTACTTGTCATAATATATAGGAGACCCAATATGGCTACACAGTGTACCCTTAGTACTTGTCCTAATATACAGGAGACCCAGACATGACTACACAGTGCACCCTTAGTACTTGTCCTAATATATAGGGGGCCAGACATGGCTACACAGTGCACCCTTAGTACTTGTCCTAATATGCAGGGGAACAAAGATATGGCTACACAGTGCACCCTTAGTACTTGTTCTAATATGCAGGGGACCCAGATATGGCTACACAGTGCACGCTTAGTACTTGTCCTAATATATAGGGGGCCAGACATGACTACACAGTGCACCCTTAGTACTTGTCCTAATACATAAGGGGCCCAAGACATGGCTACACAGTGCACCCTTAGTACTTGTCCTAATATATAGGGACCCAATATGGCTACACAGTGTACCCTTAGTACTTGTCCTAATATACAGGAGACCCAGACATGACTACACAGTGCACCCTTAGTACTTGTCCTAATATGTAGGGACCCAGACATGGCTACACAGTGCACCCTTAGTACTTGTCCTAATATATAGGGACCCAGACATGACTACACAGTGCACCCTTAGTACTTATCCCAATATAGAGGAGACCAGACATGACTACACAGTGCACCCTTAGTACTTGTCTTAATATATAGGAGATCAGATATGGGTACACAGTGCACCCTTGGTACTTGTCCTAATATATAGGAGACCAGATATGGCTACACAGTGCACCCTTAGTACTTGTCCTAATATACAGGAGACCCAGACATGACTACACAGTGCAGCCTTAGTACTTGTCCTAATATATAGGGGACCCACACATGGCTACACACTGCACCCTTAGTACTTGTCCTAATATATAGGGACCCAGACATGACTACACAGTGCACCCTTAGTACTTGTCCTAATATATAGGGACCCAGACATGACTACACAGTGCACCCTTAGTACTTGTCCTAATATATAGGGAACCCAGACATGACTACACAGTGCACCCTTAGTACTTGTCCTAATATACAAGAGACCCAGACATGACTACACAGTGCACCCTTAGTACTTGTCCTAATATATAGGGGGCCAGACATGACTACACAGTACACCCTTAGTACTTGTCTTAATATGCAGGGGAACAAAGATATGGCTACACAGTGCACCCTTAGTACTTGTCCTAATATGCAGGGGAACAAAGATATGGCTACACAGTGCACCCTTAGTACTTGTCCTAATATGCAGGGGACCAAGACATGACTACACAGTGCATCCTTAGTACTTGTCCTAATATATAGGAAACCGGATATGGGTACACAGTGCACCCTTAGTACTTGTCCTAATATATAGGAGACCAGATACGGGTACACAGTGCACCCTTAGTACTTGTCCTAATATGCAATGGACCAAGACATGGCTACACCGTGCACCCTTAGTACTTGTCCTAATACATAGGGACCAGACATGACTACACAGGACACCCATAGTACTTGTCCTAATATATAGGGACCCAGACATGACTACACAGTGCACCCTTAGTACTTGTCCTAATATATAGGGACCCAGACATGACTACACAGTGCAGCCTTAGTACTTGTCCTAATATGCAGGGGACCAAGACATGGCTACACCGTGCACCCTTAGTACTTGTCCTAATATATAGGAGACCAGACATGGCTACACAGTGCACCCTTAGTACTTGTCCTAATATGCAGGGGACCCAGACATGGCTACACAGTGCACGCTTACTACTTGTCCTAATATATAGGAGACCAGATATGGCTACACAGTGCACCCTTAGTACTTGTCCTAATATGCAGGGGACCCAGACATGGCTACACCCTGCACCCTTAGTACTTGTCCTAATATATAGGGGACCCAGACATGGCTACACAGTGCACGCTTAGTACTTATCCTAATATACAGGAGACCAGACAAGGCTACACAGTGCACCCTTAGTACTTGTCCTAATATACAGGAGACCAGTTATGGCTACACAGTGCACCCTTAGTACTTGTCCTAATATATAGTAGACCCAGACATGACTACAGTGCACCCTTAGTACTTGTCCTAATATACAGGGGGCCCAGACATGGCTACACAGTGCACCCTTAGTACTTGTCCTAATATATAGTAGACCCAGACATGACTACAGTGCACCCTTAGTACTTGTCCTAATATACAGGGGACCCAGACATAGCTACACAGTGCACCCTTAGTACTTGTTCTAATACATAAGGGGCACAGACATGGCTACACAGTGCACGCTTAGTACTTGTCCTAATATGCAGGGGAACAAAGACATGGCTACACAGTGCACCCTTAGTACTTGTCCTAATATATAGGAGACCAGATATGGCTACACAGTGCACCCTTAGTACTTGTCCTAATATATAGGAGACTAGATATGGCTACACAGGGCACCCTTAGTACTTGTCCTAATATATAGGGGCCCAGATATGGCTACACAGTGCACCCTTAGTACTTGTCCTAATATATAGGAGACTAGATATGGCTACACAGTGCACCCTTAGTACTTGTCCTAATATATAGGAGACCGGATATGGCTACACAGTGCACCCTTAGTACTTGTCCTAATATATAGGGACTCAGACATGGCTACACAGTGCACCCTTAGTGCTTGTCCTAATATATATGGAGACCCAGACATGGCTACACAGTGCACCCTTAGTACTTGTCCTAATATGCAGGGGACCAAGACGTGGCTACACAGGGCACCCTTAGTACTTGTCCTAATATATAGGGGACCCAGACATGACTACACAGTGCACCCTTAGTACTTGTCCTAATATATAGGAGACCAGACATGGCTCCACAGGGCAAAGTTAGTACATGTCCTAATATAAAGGGAACCCAGACATGACTACACAGTGCACCCTTAGTACTTGTCCTAATACATAAGGGGCCCAATACATGGCTACACAGTGCACCCTTAGTACTTGTCCTAATATATAGGGACCCAGACATGACTACACAGTGCACCCTTAGTACTTGTCCTAATATATAGGGACCCAGACATGGCTACACATTGCATGCTTAGTACTTATCCTAATATACAGGAGACCAGACATGACTACACAGTGCACCCTTAGTACTTGTCCTAATATATAGGAGACCAGACATGACTACACAGTGCACCCTTAGTACTTGTCCTAATATATAGTGACCCAGACATGACTACACAGTGCACCCTTAGAACTTCTCCTAATATATAGGGACCCAGACATGACTACACAGTGCACCCTTAGTACTTGTCCTAATATATAGGGACCCATAGATGACTACACAGTGCACGCTTAGTACTTATCCTAATATACAGGAGACCCAGACATGACTACACAGTGCACCCTTAGTACTTGTCCTAATATGTAGGGACCCAGACATGGCTACACAGTGCACCCTTAGTACTTGTCCTAATATATAGGGACCCAGACATGACTACACAGTGCACCCTTAGTACTTATCCCAATATACAGGAGACCAGACATGACTCCACAGTGCACCCTTAGTACTTGTCTTAATATATAGGAGATCAGATATGGGTACACAGTGCACCCTTGGTACTTGTCCTAATATATAGGAGACCAGATATGGCTACACAGTGCACCCTTAGTACTTGTCCTAATATACAGGAGACCCAGACATGACTACACAGTGCAGCCTTAGTACTTGTCCTAATATATAGGGGACCCACACATGGCTACACACTGCACCCTTAGTACTTGTCCTAATACATAAGGGGCCCAAGACATGGCTACACAGTGCACCCTTAGTACTTGTCCTAATATATAGGGACCCAGACATGACTACACAGTGCACCCTTAGTACTTGTCCTAATATATAGGGACCCAGACATGACTACACAGTGCACCCTTAGTACTTGTCCTAATATATAGGGAACCCAGACATGACTACACAGTGCACCCTTAGTACTTGTCCTAATATATAGGAAACCCAGACATGACTACACAGTGCACCCTTAGTACTTGTCCTAATACATAAGGGGCCCAAGACATGGCTACACAGTGCACCCTTAGTACTTGTCC
The DNA here is from genome assembly GCF_035609145.1 of Eleutherodactylus coqui. Lineage (NCBI taxonomy): Eukaryota > Metazoa > Chordata > Amphibia > Anura > Eleutherodactylidae > Eleutherodactylus > Eleutherodactylus coqui. The sequence goes on along the minus strand of NW_027102571.1, from coordinate 98,308 downwards.
TAATATATAGGGACCCAGACATGACTACACAGTGCACCCTTAGTACTTGTCCTAATATATAGGGGACCCAGACATGACTACACAGTACAGCCTTAGTACTTGTCCTAATATATAGGAGACCAGACATGGCTACACAGTGCACCCTTAGTACTTGTCCTAATATATTGGAGACCAGATATGGGTACACAGTGCAACCTTAGTACTTGTCCTAATATATAGGAGACCAGATATGGGTACACAGTGCACCCTTAGTACTTGTCCTAATATATAGGAGACCAGATATGGGTACACAGTGCACCCTTAGTACTTGTCCTAATATATAGGGGACCCAGACATGGATACACAGTGCACCCTTAGTACTTGTTCTAATATGCAGGGGAACAAAGACATGGCTACACAGTGCACCCTTAGTACTTGTCCTAATATGCAGGGGACCAAGACATGGCTACACAATGCACCCTTAGTACTTGTCCTAATATATAGGAGACCAGACATGGCTACACAGTGCACCCTTAGTACTTGTCCTAATATATAGGGGACTAGACATGGCTACACAGTGCACCCTTAGTACTTATACTAATATACAGGAGACCAGACATGGCTACACAGTACACCCTTAGTACTTGTCCTAATATATAGGGGACTAGACATGGCTACACAGTGCACCCTTAGTACTTATACTAATATATAGGAGACCAGACATGGCTACACAGTACACCCTTAGTACTTGTCCTAAGATATAGGACACCAGACATGGCTACACAGTGCACGCTTTGTACTTGTCCTAATATATAGGAGACCCAATATGGCTACACAGTGCACCCTTAGTACTTGTCCTAATATATAGTGGACCAGACATGGCTACACAGCGCACCCTTAGTACTTGTCCTAATATACAGGAGACCCTGACATGACTATACAGTGCACCCTAATGCTTGTCCTAATACACAGGGGACCCAATATGGCTACACAGTGCACCCTTGGTACTTGTCCTAATATATAGGAGACCAGATATGGGTACACAGTGCACCTTTAGTACTTGTCCTAATATATAGGGGACCCAGACATGGCTACACAGTGCACCCTTAGTACTTGTCCTAATATACAGGGGGCCCAGACATGGCTACACAGTGCACCCTTAGTACTTGTTCTAATACATGAGGCGCGCAGACATGGCTACACAGTACAGACTTAGTACTTGTCCTAATATATAGGAGACCCAATATGGCTACACAGTGCACCCTTAGTACTTGTCCTAATATATAGGAGACCAGACATGGCTACACAGTGCACCCTTAGTACTTATCCTAATATACAGGAGACCAGATATAACTACACAGTGCACCCTTAGTACTTATCCTAATATACAGGAGACCAAGACATGGCTACACAGTGCACCCTTAGTACTTGTCCTAATATGCAGAGGAACAAAGACATGGCTACACAGTGCACCCTTAGTACTTGTCCTAATATATAGGAGACCAGATATGGGTACACAGAGCACCCTTAGTACTTGTCCTAATATATAGGAGACCAGACATGGCTCCACAGGGCACCCTTAGTACTTGTCATAATATATAGGAGACCCAATATGGCTACACAGTGTACCCTTAGTACTTGTCCTAATATACAGGAGACCCAGACATGACTACACAGTGCACCCTTAGTACTTGTCCTAATATATAGGGGGCCAGACATGGCTACACAGTGCACCCTTAGTACTTGTCCTAATATGCAGGGGAACAAAGATATGGCTACACAGTGCACCCTTAGTACTTGTTCTAATATGCAGGGGACCCAGATATGGCTACACAGTGCACGCTTAGTACTTGTCCTAATATATAGGGGGCCAGACATGACTACACAGTGCACCCTTAGTACTTTTCCTAATATGCAGGGGAACAAAGATATGGCTACACAGTGCACCCTTAGTACTTGTCCTAATATGCAGGGGTCCCAGATATGGCTACACAGTGCACGCTTAGTACTTGTCCTAATACATAGGGACCAGACATGACTACACAGGACACCCATAGTACTTGTCCTAATATATAGGGACCCAGACATGACTACACAGTGCACCCTTAGTACTTGTCCTAATATATAGGGACCCAGACATGACTACACAGTGCACCCTTAGTACTTGTCCTAATATATAGGAGACCAGATATGGGTACACAGTGCAGCCTTAGTACTTGTCCTAATATGCAGGGGACCAAGACATGGCTACACCGTGCACCCTTAGTACTTGTCCTAATATATAGGAGACCAGACATGGCTACACAGTGCACCCTTAGTACTTGTCCTAATATGCAGGGGACCCAGACATGGCTACACAGTGCACCCTTAGTACTTGTCCTAATATATAGGAGACCAGACATGGCTACACAGTGCACCCTTAGTACTTGTCCTAATATGCAGGGGACCCAGACATGGCTACACCCTGCACCCTTAGTACTTGTCCTAATATATAGGGGACCCAGACATGGCTACACAGTGCACGCTTAGTACTTATCCTAATATACAGGAGACCAGACAAGGCTACACAGTGCACCCTTAGTACTTGTCCTAATATACAGGAGACCAGTTATGGCTACACAGTGCACCCTTAGTACTTGTCCTAATATATAGTTGACCCAGACATGACTACAGTGCACCCTTAGTACTTGTCCTAATATACAGGGGGCCCAGACATGGCTACACAGTGCACCCTTAGTACTTGTCCTAATATATAGGGGACCCAGAAATGGCTACACAGTGCACCCTTAGTACTTGTTCTAATACATAAGTGGCACAGACATGGCTACACAGTGCACCCTTAGTACTTGTCCTAATATGCATGGGAACAAAGACATGGCTACACAGTGCACCCTTAGTACTTGTCCTAATATATAGGAGACCAGATATGGCTACACAGTGCACCCTTAGTACTTGTCCTAATATATAGGAGACTAGATATGGCTACACAGGGCACCCTTAGTACTTGTCCTAATATATAGGGGCCCAGACATGGCTACACAGTGCACCCTTAGTACTTGTCCTAATATATAGGAGACCAGATATGGCTACACAGTGCACCCTTAGTACTTGTCCTAATATATAGGAGACCGGATATGGCTACACAGTGCACCCTTGGTACTTGTCCTAATATGCAGGGGACCAAGACGTGGCCACACAGGGCACCCTTAGTACTTGTCCTAATATATAGGGACTCAGACATGGCTACACAGTGCACCCTTAGTGCTTGTCCTAATATATATGGGGACCCAGACATGGCTACACAGTGCACCCTTAGTACTTGTCCTAATATGCAGGGGACCAAGACGTGGCTACACAGGGCACCCTTAGTACTTGTCCTAACATGCAGGGGACCAAGACGTGGCTACATAGGGCACCCTTAGTACTTGTCCTAATATATAGGGGACCCAGACATGGCTACACAGTGCACCCTTAGTACTTGTCCTAATATACAGGAGACCCAGACATGGCTACACAGTGCACCCTTAGTACTTGTCCTAATAAATAGGGACTCAGACATGGCTACACAGTGCACCCTTAGTACTTGTCCTAATATATAGAGGACTCAGACATGGCTACACAGTGCACCCATAGTACTTGTTCTAATACATAAGGGGCGCAGACATGGCTACACAATACAGCCTTAGTACTTGTCTTAATATGCCAGGGGACCAAGACATGGCTACACAGTGCACCCTTAGTACTTGTCCTAATATATGTAGGCGACTCAGATATGGCTACACAGTACACCCTTAGTACTTGTCCTAATATATAGGGGACCCAGACATGGCTACACAGTGCACCCTTAGTACTTGTCCTATTATATAGGGGACCCAGACATGACTACACAGTGCACCCTAATGCTTGTCCTAATACACAGGGGACCCAGACATGACTACACAGTACACCCTTAGTACTTGTCCTAATATATAGGGGACCAGACATGGCTACACAGTGCACCCTTAGTACTTATCCTAATATGCAGGAGACCCAGACATGACTACACAGTGCACCCTTAGTACTTGTCCTAATATATAGGAGACCCAAACATGGCTACACAGTGCACCCTTAGTACTTATCCTAATACATAGGGACTCAGACATGGCTACACAGTGCACCCTAAGTACTTGTCCTAATATATAGGGGACCCAGACATGACTACACAGTGCACCCTAATGCTTGTCCTAATATGCAGGGGACCAAGACATGGCTGCACCGTGCACCCTTACTACTTGTCCTAATATATAGGAGACCAGACATGGCTACATAGTGCACCCTTAGTACTTGTCCTAATATGCAGGGGACCCAGACATGACTACACAGTGCAGCCTTAGTACTTGTCCTAATATATAGGGGACCCAGGCATGGCTACACAGTGCACCCTTAGTACTTGTCCTAATATATAGGAGACCAGATATGGGTACACAGTGCACCCTTAGTACTTGCCCTAATATGCAGGGGACCAAGACATGGCTACACAGTGCACCCTTAGTACTAGTCCTAATATATAGGAGACCAGATATGGGTACACAGTGCACCCTTAGTACTTGTCCTAATATGCAAGGGACCAAGACATGGCTACACAGTGCACCCTTAGTACTTGTCCTAATATATAGGGGGCCCAAACATGACTACACAGTGCACCCTTAGTACTTGTCCTAATATATAGGAGACCAGACATGACTACACAGTGCACCCTTAGTACTTGTCCTAATATATAGGAGACCAGACATGACTACACAGTGCACCCTTAGTACTTGTCCTAATATATAGGGGGCCAGACATGGCTACACAGTGCACCCTTAGTACTTGTCCTAATATGCAGGGGACCCAGACATGGCTACACAGTGCACACTTAGTACTTGTCCTAATATATAGGAGACCAGATATGGCTACACAGTGCACCCTTAGTACTTGTCCTAATATATAGGAGACCAGATATGGCTACACAGTGCACCCTTAATACTTGTCCTAATATATAGGGGACCCAGACATGGCTACACAGTGCACCCTTAGTACTTGTCCTAATATGCAGGGGACTAAGACATGGCTACACAGTGCACCCTTAGTACTTGTCCTAATATATAGGAGACCAGACATGGCTACACAGTGCACCCTTAGTAATTGTCCTAATATATAGGAGACCAGATATGGCTACACAGTGCACCCTTAGTACTTGTCCTAATATATAGGAGACCAGACATGGCTACACAGTGCACCCTTAGTACTTGTCCTAATATATAGGGGACCAGATATGGCTACACAGTGCACCCTTAGTACTTGTCCTAATATGCAGGGGACCAAGACATGGCTACACAGTGCACCCTTAGTACTTGTCCTAATATATAGGAGACCCAATATAGCTACACAGTGCACCCTTAGTACTTGTCCTAATATACAGGAGACCCAGACATGACTACACAGTGCACCCTTAATACTTGTCCTAATATATAGGAGACCAGACATGGCTCCACAGGGCACAGTTAGTACTTGTTCTAATATATAGGGACTCAGACATGGCTACACAGGGCACCATTAGTACTTGTCCTAATATATAGGGACCCAGACATGACTACACAGTGCACCCTTAGTACTTGTCCTAATATATAGGAGACCCAATATGGCTACACAGTGCACCCTTAGTACTTGTTCTAATATACAGGAGACCCAATATGGCTATACAGTGCACCCTTAGTACTTGTCCTAATATATAGGGGGCCAGACATGACTACACAGTGCACTCTTAGTAACTGTCTTAATATGCAGGGCACCAAGACATGACTACACAGTGCACCCTTAGTACTTGTCCTAATATGCAGGGGACCAAGACATGGCTACACAGGGCACCCTTAGTACTTGTCCTAATATATAGGGGGCCAGACATGGCTACACAGGGCACCCATAGTACTTGTCCTAATATATAGGAGACCCAATATGGCTACACAGTGCACCCTTAGTACTTGTTCTAATATACAGGAGACCCAATATGGCTATACAGTGCACCCTTAGTACTTGTCCTAATATATAGGGGGCCAGACATGACTACACAGTGCACTCTTAGTAACTGTCTTAATATGCAGGGCACCAAGACATGACTACACAGTGCACCCTTAGTACTTGTCCTAATATGCAGGGGACCAAGACATGGCTACACAGGGCACCCTTAGTACTTGTCCTAATATATAGGGGGCCAGACATGGCTACACAGGGCACCCATAGTACTTGTCCTAATATATAGGAGACCCAATATGGCTACACAGTGCACCCTTAGTACTTGTTCTAATATACAGGAGACCCAATATGGCTATACAGTGCACCCTTAGTACTTGTCCTAATATATAGGGGGCCAGACATGACTACACAGTGCACTCTTAGTAACTGTCTTAATATGCAGGGTACCAAGACATGACTACACAGTGCACCCTTAGTACTTGTCCTAATATGCAGGGGACCAAGACATGGCTACACAGGGCACCCTTAGTACTTGTCCTAATATATAGGGGGCCAGACATGGCTACACAGGGCACCCTTAGTACTTGTCCTAATATATAGGAGACCAGATATGGGTACACAGTGCACCCTTAGTACTTGTCCTAATATGCAGGGGACCCAGACATGGCTACACAGTGCACCCTTAGTACTTGTCCTAACATACAGGAGACCCAGATATGACTGCACAGTGTACCCTTAGTACTTGTCTTAATATGCAGGGGACCAAGACATGGCTACACAGTGCACCCTTAGTACTTGTCCTAATATGCAGGGGAACAAAGACATGGCTACACAGTGCACCCTTAGTACGTCTCCTAATATACAGGGGACCAAGACATGGCTACACAGTGCACCCTTAGTACTTGTCCTAATATGCAGGGGAACAAAGACATGACTACACAGTGCACGCTTAGTACTTGTCCAATATATAGGAGACCAGACATGACTACACAGTGCACCCTTAGTACTTGTCCTAATATATAGGGACCCAGACATGACTACACAGTGCACCCTAATGCTTGTCCTAATACACAGGGGACCCAGACATGACTACACAGTACACCCTTAGTACTTGTCCTAATATATAAGGACCCAGACATGACTACACAGTGCACCCTTAGTACTTGTCCTAATATATAGGGGACCAGACATGGCTACACAGTGCACCCTTAGTACTTGTCCTAATATACAGGAGACCCAGACATGACTACACAGTGCACCCTTAGTACTTGTCCTAATATATAGGGGGCCCAGACATGACTACACAGTGCACCTTTAGTACTTGTCCTAATATGCAGGGGACCCAGACGTGACTACACAGTGCACCCTTAGTACTTGTCCTAATATATAGGAGACCAGATATGACTACACAGTGCACCCTTAGTACTTGTCCTAATATATAGGGACCCAGACATGACTACACAGTGCACCCTTAGTACTTGTCCTAATATATAGGAGACCAGATATGGGTACACAGTGCACCCTTAGTACTGGTCCTAATATGCAGGGGACCCAGACATGGCTACACAGTACAGCCTTAGTACTAGTCCTAATATATTGGAGACCCAATATGGCTACACACTGTACCCTTAATACTTGTCCTAATATATAGGAGACCAGATATGGCTACACAGTGCACCCTTAGTACTTGTCCTAATATGCAGGGGACCCAGACATGGCTACACAGTGCACCCTTAGTACTTGTCCTAATATATAGGAGACCCAATATGGCTACACAGTGCACCCTTAGTACTTGTCCTAATACATAGGGACCCAGACATGACTACACAGTGCACCCTTAGTACTTGTCCTAATATATAGGGACCCAGACATGACTACACAGTGCACCCTTAGTACTTGTCCTAATATATAGTAGACCAGATATGGGTACACAGTGCACCCTTAGTACTTGTCCTAATATAAAGGGGACCCAGACATGGCTACACAGTGCACCCTTAGTACTTGTCCTAATATGCAGGGGAACAAAGACATGGCTACGCAGTGCACCCTTAGTACTTGTCCTAATATGCAGGGGACCAAGACATGGCTACACAGTGCACCCTTAGTACTTGTCCTAATATATTGGAGACCCAGACATGGCTATACAGTGCACCCTTAGTACTTGTCCTAATATATAGGAGACCAGATATGGCTACACAGTCAACCCTTAGTACTTGTCCTAATATATAGGAGACCAAATATGGGTACATAGTGCACCCTTAGTACTTGTCCTAATATATCGGAGACCCAGTATGGCTACACAGTGCACCCTGAGTACTTGTCGTAATATATAGGGGACCAGACATGGCTACACAGTGCACCCTTAGTACTTGTCCTAATATACAGGAGACCCAGACATGACTACACAGTGCACCCTTATTACTTGTCCTAATATATAGGGAACCAGACATGACTACACAGTGCACCTTTAGTACTTGTCCTAATATGCAGGGGACCCAGACGTGACTACACAGTGCACCCTTAGTACTTGTCCTAATATATAGGAGACCAGATATGGCTACACAGTGCACCCTTAGTACTTGTCCTAATATATAAGAGACCAGATATGGCTACACAGTGCACCCTTAGTACTTGTTCTAATATATAGGGACCCAGACATGACTACACAGTGCTCCCTTAGTACTTGCCGTAATATATAGGAGACCAGATATGGGTACACAGTGCACCCTTGGTACTTGTCCTAATATATAGGGGCCCAGACATGACTACACAGTGCACCCTTAGTACTTGTCCTAATATATAGGAACCCAGACATGACTACACAGTGCACCCTTAGTACTTGTCCTAATATATAGGGGAGCAAGACATGGCTACACAGTGCACCCTTAGTACTTGTCCTAATATATAGGAGACCCAGACATGAATACACAGTGCCCCCTTAGTACTTGTCCTAATATATAGGAGACCAAATATGGGTACATAGTTCACCCTTAGTACTTGTCCTAATATATAGGGGACCCAGACATGGCTACACAGTGTACCCTTAGTACTTGTCCTAATATGCAGGGGACTAAGACATGGCTACACAGTGCACCCTTAGTACTTGTCCTAATATATAGGAGACCAGACATGGCTACACAGTGCACCCTTAGTAATTGTCCTAATATATAGGAGACCAGATATGGCTACACAGTGCACCCTTAGTACTTGTCCTCATATATAGGGGACCAGACATGACTACACAGTGCACCCTTAGTACTTGTCCTAATATATAGGGAACCCAGACATGACTACACAGTGCACCCTTAGTAATTGTCCTAATATATAGGAGACCAGATATGGCTACACAGTGCACCCTTAGTACTTGTCCTAATATATAGGAGACCAGACATGGCTACACAGTGCACCCTTAGTACTTGTCCTAATATATAGGGGACCAGATATGGCTACACAGTGCACCCTTAGTACTTGTCCTAATATGCAGGGGACCAAGACATGGCTACACAGTGCACCCTTAGTACTTGTCCTAATATATAGGAGACCCAATATAGCTACACAGTGCACCCTTAGTACTTGTCCTAATATACAGGAGACCCAGACATGACTACACAGTGCACCCTTAATACTTGTCCTAATATATAGGAGACCAGACATGGCTCCACAGGGCACAGTTAGTACTTGTTCTAATATATAGGGACTCAGACATGGCTACACAGGGCACCATTAGTACTTGTCCTAATATATAGGGACCCAGACATGACTACACAGTGCACCCTTAGTACTTGTCCTAATATATAGGAGACCCAATATGGCTACACAGTGCACCCTTAGTACTTGTTCTAATATACAGGAGACCCAATATGGCTATACAGTGCACCCTTAGTACTTGTCCTAATATATAGGGGGCCAGACATGACTACACAGTGCACTCTTAGTAACTGTCTTAATATGCAGGGCACCAAGACATGACTACACAGTGCACCCTTAGTACTTGTCCTAATATGCAGGGGACCAAGACATGGCTACACAGGGCACCCTTAGTACTTGTCCTAATATATAGGGGGCCAGACATGGCTACACAGGGCACCCATAGTACTTGTCCTAATATATAGGAGACCCAATATGGCTACACAGTGCACCCTTAGTACTTGTTCTAATATACAGGAGACCCAATATGGCTATACAGTGCACCCTTAGTACTTGTCCTAATATATAGGGGGCCAGACATGACTACACAGTGCACTCTTAGTAACTGTCTTAATATGCAGGGCACCAAGACATGACTACACAGTGCACCCTTAGTACTTGTCCTAATATGCAGGGGACCAAGACATGGCTACACAGGGCACCCTTAGTACTTGTCCTAATATATAGGGGGCCAGACATGGCTACACAGGGCACCCATAGTACTTGTCCTAATATATAGGAGACCCAATATGGCTACACAGTGCACCCTTAGTACTTGTTCTAATATACAGGAGACCCAATATGGCTATACAGTGCACCCTTAGTACTTGTCCTAATATATAGGGGGCCAGACATGACTACACAGTGCACTCTTAGTAACTGTCTTAATATGCAGGGTACCAAGACATGACTACACAGTGCACCCTTAGTACTTGTCCTAATATGCAGGGGACCAAGACATGGCTACACAGGGCACCCTTAGTACTTGTCCTAATATATAGGGGGCCAGACATGGCTACACAGGGCACCCTTAGTACTTGTCCTAATATATAGGAGACCAGATATGGGTACACAGTGCACCCTTAGTACTTGTCCTAATATGCAGGGGACCCAGACATGGCTACACAGTGCACCCTTAGTACTTGTCCTAACATACAGGAGACCCAGATATGACTGCACAGTGTACCCTTAGTACTTGTCTTAATATGCAGGGGACCAAGACATGGCTACACAGTGCACCCTTAGTACTTGTCCTAATATGCAGGGGAACAAAGACATGGCTACACAGTGCACCCTTAGTACGTCTCCTAATATACAGGGGACCAAGACATGGCTACACAGTGCACCCTTAGTACTTGTCCTAATATGCAGGGGAACAAAGACATGACTACACAGTGCACGCTTAGTACTTGTCCAATATATAGGAGACCAGACATGACTACACAGTGCTCCCTTAGTACTTGTCCTAATATATAGGGACCCAGACATGACTACACAGTGCACCCTAATGCTTGTCCTAATACACAGGGGACCCAGACATGACTACACAGTACACCCTTAGTACTTGTCCTAATATATAAGGACCCAGACATGACTACACAGTGCACCCTTAGTACTTGTCCTAATATATAGGGGACCAGACATGGCTACACAGTGCACCCTTAGTACTTGTCCTAATATACAGGAGACCCAGACATGACTACACAGTGCACCCTTAGTACTTGTCCTAATATATAGGGGGCCCAGACATGACTACACAGTGCACCTTTAGTACTTGTCCTAATATGCAGGGGACCCAGACGTGACTACACAGTGCACCCTTAGTACTTGTCCTAATATATAGGAGACCAGATATGACTACACAGTGCACCCTTAGTACTTGTCCTAATATATAGGGACCCAGACATGACTACACAGTGCACCCTTAGTACTTGTCCTAATATATAGGAGACCAGATATGGGTACACAGTGCACCCTTAGTACTGGTCCTAATATGCAGGGGACCCAGACATGGCTACTAGAGATGAGCGAACGCGTTCGTCCGAGCTTGCTATTCGTGCGAATATTAGGGTGTTCGGGATGTTCGTTATTCGTAACGAACACCATGCGGTGTTCTGGTAAATTAAACTTTCTTCCCTGAGACGTTAGCGCTTTTTTTTGGCCAATATAAAGACAGGGAAGGCATTACAACTTCCCCCTGCAACGTTTAAGCCCTATACCACCCCCCTGCTGTGAGTGGCTGGGGAGATAAGGTGTCCGCCTGATATGAAAGTCTGCCCCTCCCGCTGCTCGCTATGGATGCATTCTATATGCGCTCAATGGGGCCAGCGGCAGCAGCGCTGACCCCATTGAGAACATATAGAAGACAAATCCTTCTTCTCTGGCACAGCTGTAACAGCTGTAGCAGAGAAGAACGATGTTTGCCCATTGAATTCAATGGAACCGGCAATACAGCCGACTCCACTGAATGCAATGGGCTGCCGGCGATCGCAGGATGAATGGTCGGAAAGGGGTTAAATATATAACCCCTTTCCTGCAATTCATCCAGAAATGTGTTACACTAAAAATATATACCGGCGTATAAGGCGACCGGGCGTATAAGACGACCCCCCAACTGTCACCTTATACGCCGGTAATACAGTGGAGAAAAGAATAAAAAGCATTACTTACGTTTTTAGATGATCTGCGGCGCTCCTGCAGGCTGTCACTCCCTCCTGGTCCACGGCAGAGTATTGCTTTCTCCACGAAAGACTTTAAATCCCTGCCTCCAGAAAGACACGTGCCTTCAGCCAATCACAGCCAATGACAATGATGTCATTGAATGGCTGTGATTGGCTGTGTTTCTGGAGGCGGGGATTTCAAGGCTTGAAATCCCCGCCTCCAGAAACACAGCCAATCACAGCCATTCAATGACATCATTGTCATTGGCTGTGATTGGCTGAAGGCACATGTGCTTCTGGAGGCAGGGATTTAAAGTCTTTCGTGGAGAAAGCTTGTCTGCCGTGGACCAGGAGGGAGTGACAGCCTGCAGGAGCGCCGCAGATCATCTAAAAACGTAAGTAATGCTTTTTATTCTTTTCTCCACTGTATTACCGGCGTATAAGGTGACAGTTGGGGGGTCGTCTTATACGCCCGGTCGCCTTATACGCCGGTATATATTTTTAGTGTAACACATTTCTGGATGAATTGCAGGAAAGGGGTTATATATTTAACCCCTTTCCGACCATTCATCCTGCGATCGCCGGCAGCCCATTGCATTCAGTGGAGTCGGCTGTATTGCCGGTTCCATTGAATTCAATGGGCAAACATCGTTCTTCTCTGCTACAGCTGTTACAGCTGTGCCAGAGGAGGACGATCTTTATGCTGACAGTGGGGGGGGGGGGGGGGGGGGGGGCACTCTTGCCGCTATTGTGGCTTAATAGTGGGACCTGTGAACTTGAGATGCAGCCCACCATGTAGCCCCTCGCCTGCCCTATCCGTCACTGTGTCATTCCCATCACTTTCCTGAATTGCCCAGATTTTCACACATGAAAACCTTAGCGAGCATCGGCGAAATACAAAAATGTTCCGGTCGCCCATTGACTTCAATGGGGTTCGTTGTTCGAAACGAACCCTCGAGCATCACGGGAAGTTCGTTACGAATAACGAACACCCGAACATTTTGGTGTTCGCTCATCTCTAATGGCTACACAGTACAGCCTTAGTACTAGTCCTAATATATTGGAGACCCAATATGGCTACACACTGTACCCTTAATACTTGTCCTAATATATAGGAGACCAGATATGGCTACACAGTGCACCCTTAGTACTTGTCCTAATATGCAGGGGACCCAGACATGGCTACACAGTGCACCCTTAGTACTTGTCCTAATATATAGGAGACCCAATATGGCTACACAGTGCACCCTTAGTACTTGTCCTAATACATAGGGACCCAGACATGACTACACAGTGCACCCTTAGTACTTGTCCTAATATATAGGGACCCAGACATGACTACACAGTGCACCCTTAGTACTTGTCCTAATATATAGTAGACCAGATATGGGTACACAGTGCACCCTTAGTACTTGTCCTAATATAAAGGGGACCCAGACATGGCTACACAGTGCACCCTTAGTACTTGTCCTAATATGCAGGGGAACAAAGACATGGCTACGCAGTGCACCCTTAGTACTTGTCCTAATATGCAGGGGACCAAGACATGGCTACACAGTGCACCCTTAGTACTTGTCCTAATATATTGGAGACCCAGACATGGCTATACAGTGCACCCTTAGTACTTGTCCTAATATATAGGAGACCAGATATGGCTACACAGTCAACCCTTAGTACTTGTCCTAATATATAGGAGACCAAATATGGGTACATAGTGCACCCTTAGTACTTGTCCTAATATATCGGAGACCCAGTATGGCTACACAGTGCACCCTGAGTACTTGTCGTAATATATAGGGGACCAGACATGGCTACACAGTGCACCCTTAGTACTTGTCCTAATATACAGGAGACCCAGACATGACTACACAGTGCACCCTTATTACTTGTCCTAATATATAGGGAACCAGACATGACTACACAGTGCACCTTTAGTACTTGTCCTAATATGCAGGGGACCCAGACGTGACTACACAGTGCACCCTTAGTACTTGTCCTAATATATAGGAGACCAGATATGGCTACACAGTGCACCCTTAGTACTTGTCCTAATATATAAGAGACCAGATATGGCTACACAGTGCACCCTTAGTACTTGTTCTAATATATAGGGACCCAGACATGACTACACAGTGCTCCCTTAGTACTTGCCGTAATATATAGGAGACCAGATATGGGTACACAGTGCACCCTTGGTACTTGTCCTAATATATAGGGGCCCAGACATGACTACACAGTGCACCCTTAGTACTTGTCCTAATATATAGGGGAGCAAGACATGGCTACACAGTGCACCCTTAGTACTTGTCCTAATATATAGGAGACCCAGACATGAATACACAGTGCCCCCTTAGTACTTGTCCTAATATATAGGAGACCAAATATGGGTACATAGTTCACCCTTAGTACTTGTCCTAATATATAGGGGACCCAGACATGGCTACACAGTGTACCCTTAGTACTTGTCCTAATATGCAGGGGACTAAGACATGGCTACACAGTGCACCCTTAGTACTTGTCCTAATATATAGGAGACCAGACATGGCTACACAGTGCACCCTTAGTAATTGTCCTAATATATAGGAGACCAGATATGGCTACACAGTGCACCCTTAGTACTTGTCCTCATATATAGGGGACCAGACATGACTACACAGTGCACCCTTAGTACTTGTCCTAATATATAGGGAACCCAGACATGACTACACAGTGCACCCTTAGTAATTGTCCTAATATATAGGAGACCAGATATGGCTACACAGTGCACCCTTAGTACTTGTCCTAATATATAGGAGACCAGACATGGCTACACAGTGCACCCTTAGTACTTGTCCTAATATATAGGGGACCAGATATGGCTACACAGTGCACCCTTAGTACTTGTCCTAATATGCAGGGGACCAAGACATGGCTACACAGTGCACCCTTAGTACTTGTCCTAATATATAGGAGACCCAATATAGCTACACAGTGCACCCTTAGTACTTGTCCTAATATACAGGAGACCCAGACATGACTACACAGTGCACCCTTAATACTTGTCCTAATATATAGGAGACCAGACATGGCTCCACAGGGCACAGTTAGTACTTGTTCTAATATATAGGGACTCAGACATGGCTACACAGGGCACCATTAGTACTTGTCCTAATATATAGGGACCCAGACATGACTACACAGTGCACCCTTAGTACTTGTCCTAATATATAGGAGACCCAATATGGCTACACAGTGCACCCTTAGTACTTGTTCTAATATACAGGAGACCCAATATGGCTATACAGTGCACCCTTAGTACTTGTCCTAATATATAGGGGGCCAGACATGACTACACAGTGCACTCTTAGTAACTGTCTTAATATGCAGGGCACCAAGACATGACTACACAGTGCACCCTTAGTACTTGTCCTAATATGCAGGGGACCAAGACATGGCTACACAGGGCACCCTTAGTACTTGTCCTAATATATAGGGGGCCAGACATGGCTACACAGGGCACCCATAGTACTTGTCCTAATATATAGGAGACCCAATATGGCTACACAGTGCACCCTTAGTACTTGTTCTAATATACAGGAGACCCAATATGGCTATACAGTGCACCCTTAGTACTTGTCCTAATATATAGGGGGCCAGACATGACTACACAGTGCACTCTTAGTAACTGTCTTAATATGCAGGGCACCAAGACATGACTACACAGTGCACCCTTAGTACTTGTCCTAATATGCAGGGGACCAAGACATGGCTACACAGGGCACCCTTAGTACTTGTCCTAATATATAGGGGGCCAGACATGGCTACACAGGGCACCCATAGTACTTGTCCTAATATATAGGAGACCCAATATGGCTACACAGTGCACCCTTAGTACTTGTTCTAATATACAGGAGACCCAATATGGCTATACAGTGCACCCTTAGTACTTGTCCTAATATATAGGGGGCCAGACATGACTACACAGTGCACTCTTAGTAACTGTCTTAATATGCAGGGTACCAAGACATGACTACACAGTGCACCCTTAGTACTTGTCCTAATATGCAGGGGACCAAGACATGGCTACACAGGGCACCCTTAGTACTTGTCCTAATATATAGGGGGCCAGACATGGCTACACAGGGCACCCTTAGTACTTGTCCTAATATATAGGAGACCAGATATGGGTACACAGTGCACCCTTAGTACTTGTCCTAATATGCAGGGGACCCAGACATGGCTACACAGTGCACCCTTAGTACTTGTCCTAACATACAGGAGACCCAGATATGACTGCACAGTGTACCCTTAGTACTTGTCTTAATATGCAGGGGACCAAGACATGGCTACACAGTGCACCCTTAGTACTTGTCCTAATATGCAGGGGAACAAAGACATGGCTACACAGTGCACCCTTAGTACGTCTCCTAATATACAGGGGACCAAGACATGGCTACACAGTGCACCCTTAGTACTTGTCCTAATATGCAGGGGAACAAAGACATGACTACACAGTGCACGCTTAGTACTTGTCCAATATATAGGAGACCAGACATGACTACACAGTGCTCCCTTAGTACTTGTCCTAATATATAGGGACCCAGACATGACTACACAGTGCACCCTAATGCTTGTCCTAATACACAGGGGACCCAGACATGACTACACAGTACACCCTTAGTACTTGTCCTAATATATAAGGACCCAGACATGACTACACAGTGCACCCTTAGTACTTGTCCTAATATATAGGGGACCAGACATGGCTACACAGTGCACCCTTAGTACTTGTCCTAATATACAGGAGACCCAGACATGACTACACAGTGCACCCTTAGTACTTGTCCTAATATATAGGGGGCCCAGACATGACTACACAGTGCACCTTTAGTACTTGTCCTAATATGCAGGGGACCCAGACGTGACTACACAGTGCACCCTTAGTACTTGTCCTAATATATAGGAGACCAGATATGACTACACAGTGCACCCTTAGTACTTGTCCTAATATATAGGGACCCAGACATGACTACACAGTGCACCCTTAGTACTTGTCCTAATATATAGGAGACCAGATATGGGTACACAGTGCACCCTTAGTACTGGTCCTAATATGCAGGGGACCCAGACATGGCTACTAGAGATGAGCGAACGCGTTCGTCCGAGCTTGCTATTCGTGCGAATATTAGGGTGTTCGGGATGTTCGTTATTCGTAACGAACACCATGCGGTGTTCTGGTAAATTAAACTTTCTTCCCTGAGACGTTAGCGCTTTTTTTTGGCCAATATAAAGACAGGGAAGGCATTACAACTTCCCCCTGCAACGTTTAAGCCCTATACCACCCCCCTGCTGTGAGTGGCTGGGGAGATAAGGTGTCCGCCTGATATGAAAGTCTGCCCCTCCCGCTGCTCGCTATGGATGCATTCTATATGCGCTCAATGGGGCCAGCGGCAGCAGCGCTGACCCCATTGAGAACATATAGAAGACAAATCCTTCTTCTCTGGCACAGCTGTAACAGCTGTAGCAGAGAAGAACGATGTTTGCCCATTGAATTCAATGGAACCGGCAATACAGCCGACTCCACTGAATGCAATGGGCTGCCGGCGATCGCAGGATGAATGGTCGGAAAGGGGTTAAATATATAACCCCTTTCCTGCAATTCATCCAGAAATGTGTTACACTAAAAATATATACCGGCGTATAAGGCGACCGGGCGTATAAGACGACCCCCCAACTGTCACCTTATACGCCGGTAATACAGTGGAGAAAAGAATAAAAAGCATTACTTACGTTTTTAGATGATCTGCGGCGCTCCTGCAGGCTGTCACTCCCTCCTGGTCCACGGCAGAGTATTGCTTTCTCCACGAAAGACTTTAAATCCCTGCCTCCAGAAAGACACGTGCCTTCAGCCAATCACAGCCAATGACAATGATGTCATTGAATGGCTGTGATTGGCTGTGTTTCTGGAGGCGGGGATTTCAAGGCTTGAAATCCCCGCCTCCAGAAACACAGCCAATCACAGCCATTCAATGACATCATTGTCATTGGCTGTGATTGGCTGAAGGCACATGTGCTTCTGGAGGCAGGGATTTAAAGTCTTTCGTGGAGAAAGCTTGTCTGCCGTGGACCAGGAGGGAGTGACAGCCTGCAGGAGCGCCGCAGATCATCTAAAAACGTAAGTAATGCTTTTTATTCTTTTCTCCACTGTATTACCGGCGTATAAGGTGACAGTTGGGGGGTCGTCTTATACGCCCGGTCGCCTTATACGCCGGTATATATTTTTAGTGTAACACATTTCTGGATGAATTGCAGGAAAGGGGTTATATATTTAACCCCTTTCCGACCATTCATCCTGCGATCGCCGGCAGCCCATTGCATTCAGTGGAGTCGGCTGTATTGCCGGTTCCATTGAATTCAATGGGCAAACATCGTTCTTCTCTGCTACAGCTGTTACAGCTGTGCCAGAGGAGGACGATCTTTATGCTGACAGTGGGGGGGGGGGGGGGGGGGGGGGCACTCTTGCCGCTATTGTGGCTTAATAGTGGGACCTGTGAACTTGAGATGCAGCCCACCATGTAGCCCCTCGCCTGCCCTATCCGTCACTGTGTCATTCCCATCACTTTCCTGAATTGCCCAGATTTTCACACATGAAAACCTTAGCGAGCATCGGCGAAATACAAAAATGTTCCGGTCGCCCATTGACTTCAATGGGGTTCGTTGTTCGAAACGAACCCTCGAGCATCACGGGAAGTTCGTTACGAATAACGAACACCCGAACATTTTGGTGTTCGCTCATCTCTAATGGCTACACAGTACAGCCTTAGTACTAGTCCTAATATATTGGAGACCCAATATGGCTACACACTGTACCCTTAATACTTGTCCTAATATATAGGAGACCAGATATGGCTACACAGTGCACCCTTAGTACTTGTCCTAATATGCAGGGGACCCAGACATGGCTACACAGTGCACCCTTAGTACTTGTCCTAATATATAGGAGACCCAATATGGCTACACAGTGCACCCTTAGTACTTGTCCTAATACATAGGGACCCAGACATGACTACACAGTGCACCCTTAGTACTTGTCCTAATATATAGGGACCCAGACATGACTACACAGTGCACCCTTAGTACTTGTCCTAATATATAGTAGACCAGATATGGGTACACAGTGCACCCTTAGTACTTGTCCTAATATAAAGGGGACCCAGACATGGCTACACAGTGCACCCTTAGTACTTGTCCTAATATGCAGGGGAACAAAGACATGGCTACGCAGTGCACCCTTAGTACTTGTCCTAATATGCAGGGGACCAAGACATGGCTACACAGTGCACCCTTAGTACTTGTCCTAATATATTGGAGACCCAGACATGGCTATACAGTGCACCCTTAGTACTTGTCCTAATATATAGGAGACCAGATATGGCTACACAGTCAACCCTTAGTACTTGTCCTAATATATAGGAGACCAAATATGGGTACATAGTGCACCCTTAGTACTTGTCCTAATATATCGGAGACCCAGTATGGCTACACAGTGCACCCTGAGTACTTGTCGTAATATATAGGGGACCAGACATGGCTACACAGTGCACCCTTAGTACTTGTCCTAATATACAGGAGACCCAGACATGACTACACAGTGCACCCTTATTACTTGTCCTAATATATAGGGAACCAGACATGACTACACAGTGCACCTTTAGTACTTGTCCTAATATGCAGGGGACCCAGACGTGACTACACAGTGCACCCTTAGTACTTGTCCTAATATATAGGAGACCAGATATGGCTACACAGTGCACCCTTAGTACTTGTCCTAATATATAAGAGACCAGATATGGCTACACAGTGCACCCTTAGTACTTGTTCTAATATATAGGGACCCAGACATGACTACACAGTGCTCCCTTAGTACTTGCCGTAATATATAGGAGACCAGATATGGGTACACAGTGCACCCTTGGTACTTGTCCTAATATATAGGGGCCCAGACATGACTACACAGTGCACCCTTAGTACTTGTCCTAATATATAGGAACCCAGACATGACTACACAGTGCACCCTTAGTACTTGTCCTAATATATAGGGGAGCAAGACATGGCTACACAGTGCACCCTTAGTACTTGTCCTAATATATAGGAGACCCAGACATGAATACACAGTGCCCCCTTAGTACTTGTCCTAATATATAGGAGACCAAATATGGGTACATAGTTCACCCTTAGTACTTGTCCTAATATATAGGGGACCCAGACATGGCTACACAGTGTACCCTTAGTACTTGTCCTAATATGCAGGGGACTAAGACATGGCTACACAGTGCACCCTTAGTACTTGTCCTAATATATAGGAGACCAGACATGGCTACACAGTGCACCCTTAGTAATTGTCCTAATATATAGGAGACCAGATATGGCTACACAGTGCACCCTTAGTACTTGTCCTCATATATAGGGGACCAGACATGACTACACAGTGCACCCTTAGTACTTGTCCTAATATATAGGGAACCCAGACATGACTACACAGTGCACCCTTAGTAATTGTCCTAATATATAGGAGACCAGATATGGCTACACAGTGCACCCTTAGTACTTGTCCTAATATATAGGAGACCAGACATGGCTACACAGTGCACCCTTAGTACTTGTCCTAATATATAGGGGACCAGATATGGCTACACAGTGCACCCTTAGTACTTGTCCTAATATGCAGGGGACCAAGACATGGCTACACAGTGCACCCTTAGTACTTGTCCTAATATATAGGAGACCCAATATAGCTACACAGTGCACCCTTAGTACTTGTCCTAATATACAGGAGACCCAGACATGACTACACAGTGCACCCTTAATACTTGTCCTAATATATAGGAGACCAGACATGGCTCCACAGGGCACAGTTAGTACTTGTTCTAATATATAGGGACTCAGACATGGCTACACAGGGCACCATTAGTACTTGTCCTAATATATAGGGACCCAGACATGACTACACAGTGCACCCTTAGTACTTGTCCTAATATATAGGAGACCCAATATGGCTACACAGTGCACCCTTAGTACTTGTTCTAATATACAGGAGACCCAATATGGCTATACAGTGCACCCTTAGTACTTGTCCTAATATATAGGGGGCCAGACATGACTACACAGTGCACTCTTAGTAACTGTCTTAATATGCAGGGCACCAAGACATGACTACACAGTGCACCCTTAGTACTTGTCCTAATATGCAGGGGACCAAGACATGGCTACACAGGGCACCCTTAGTACTTGTCCTAATATATAGGGGGCCAGACATGGCTACACAGGGCACCCATAGTACTTGTCCTAATATATAGGAGACCCAATATGGCTACACAGTGCACCCTTAGTACTTGTTCTAATATACAGGAGACCCAATATGGCTATACAGTGCACCCTTAGTACTTGTCCTAATATATAGGGGGCCAGACATGACTACACAGTGCACTCTTAGTAACTGTCTTAATATGCAGGGCACCAAGACATGACTACACAGTGCACCCTTAGTACTTGTCCTAATATGCAGGGGACCAAGACATGGCTACACAGGGCACCCTTAGTACTTGTCCTAATATATAGGGGGCCAGACATGGCTACACAGGGCACCCATAGTACTTGTCCTAATATATAGGAGACCCAATATGGCTACACAGTGCACCCTTAGTACTTGTTCTAATATACAGGAGACCCAATATGGCTATACAGTGCACCCTTAGTACTTGTCCTAATATATAGGGGGCCAGACATGACTACACAGTGCACTCTTAGTAACTGTCTTAATATGCAGGGTACCAAGACATGACTACACAGTGCACCCTTAGTACTTGTCCTAATATGCAGGGGACCAAGACATGGCTACACAGGGCACCCTTAGTACTTGTCCTAATATATAGGGGGCCAGACATGGCTACACAGGGCACCCTTAGTACTTGTCCTAATATATAGGAGACCAGATATGGGTACACAGTGCACCCTTAGTACTTGTCCTAATATGCAGGGGACCCAGACATGGCTACACAGTGCACCCTTAGTACTTGTCCTAACATACAGGAGACCCAGATATGACTGCACAGTGTACCCTTAGTACTTGTCTTAATATGCAGGGGACCAAGACATGGCTACACAGTGCACCCTTAGTACTTGTCCTAATATGCAGGGGAACAAAGACATGGCTACACAGTGCACCCTTAGTACGTCTCCTAATATACAGGGGACCAAGACATGGCTACACAGTGCACCCTTAGTACTTGTCCTAATATGCAGGGGAACAAAGACATGACTACACAGTGCACGCTTAGTACTTGTCCAATATATAGGAGACCAGACATGACTACACAGTGCTCCCTTAGTACTTGTCCTAATATATAGGGACCCAGACATGACTACACAGTGCACCCTAATGCTTGTCCTAATACACAGGGGACCCAGACATGACTACACAGTACACCCTTAGTACTTGTCCTAATATATAAGGACCCAGACATGACTACACAGTGCACCCTTAGTACTTGTCCTAATATATAGGGGACCAGACATGGCTACACAGTGCACCCTTAGTACTTGTCCTAATATACAGGAGACCCAGACATGACTACACAGTGCACCCTTAGTACTTGTCCTAATATATAGGGGGCCCAGACATGACTACACAGTGCACCTTTAGTACTTGTCCTAATATGCAGGGGACCCAGACGTGACTACACAGTGCACCCTTAGTACTTGTCCTAATATATAGGAGACCAGATATGACTACACAGTGCACCCTTAGTACTTGTCCTAATATATAGGGACCCAGACATGACTACACAGTGCACCCTTAGTACTTGTCCTAATATATAGGAGACCAGATATGGGTACACAGTGCACCCTTAGTACTGGTCCTAATATGCAGGGGACCCAGACATGGCTACACAGTACAGCCTTAGTACTAGTCCTAATATATTGGAGACCCAATATGGCTACACACTGTACCCTTAATACTTGTCCTAATATATAGGAGACCAGATATGGCTACACAGTGCACCCTTAGTACTTGTCCTAATATGCAGGGGACCCAGACATGGCTACACAGTGCACCCTTAGTACTTGTCCTAATATATAGGAGACCCAATATGGCTACACAGTGCACCCTTAGTACTTGTCCTAATAAATAGGGACCCAGACATGACTACACAGTGCACCCTTAGTACTTGTCCTAATATATAGGGACCCAGACATGACTACACAGTGCACCCTTAGTACTTGTCCTAATATATAGTAGACCAGATATGGGTACACAGTGCACCCTTAGTACTTGTCCTAATATAAAGGGGACCCAGACATGGCTACACAGTGCACCCTTAGTACTTGTCCTAATATGCAGGGGAACAAAGACATGGCTACGCAGTGCACCCTTAGTACTTGTCCTAATATGCAGGGGACCAAGACATGGCTACACAGTGCACCCTTAGTACTTGTCCTAATATATTGGAGACCCAGACATGGCTATACAGTGCACCCTTAGTACTTGTCCTAATATATAGGAGACCAGATATGGCTACACAGTCAACCCTTAGTACTTGTCCTAATATATAGGAGACCAAATATGGGTACATAGTGCACCCTTAGTACTTGTCCTAATATATCGGAGACCCAGTATGGCTACACAGTGCACCCTGAGTACTTGTCGTAATATATAGGGGACCAGACATGGCTACACAGTGCACCCTTAGTACTTGTCCTAATATACAGGAGACCCAGACATGACTACACAGTGCACCCTTATTACTTGTCCTAATATATAGGGAACCAGACATGACTACACAGTGCACCTTTAGTACTTGTCCTAATATGCAGGGGACCCAGACGTGACTACACAGTGCACCCTTAGTACTTGTCCTAATATATAGGAAACCAGATATGGCTACACAGTGCACCCTTAGTACTTGTCCTAATATATAAGAGACCAGATATGGCTACACAGTGCACCCTTAGTACTTGTTCTAATATATAGGGACCCAGACATGACTACACAGTGCTCCCTTAGTACTTGCCGTAATATATAGGAGACCAGATATGGGTACACAGTGCACCCTTGGTACTTGTCCTAATATATAGGGGCCCAGACATGACTACACAGTGCACCCTTAGTACTTGTCCTAATATATAGGAACCCAGACATGACTACACAGTGCACCCTTAGTACTTGTCCTAATATATAGGGGAGCAAGACATGGCTACACAGTGCACCCTTAGTACTTGTCCTAATATATAGGAGACCCAGACATGAATACACAGTGCCCCCTTAGTACTTGTCCTAATATATAGGAGACCAAATATGGGTACATAGTTCACCCTTAGTACTTGTCCTAATATATAGGGGACCCAGACATGGCTACACAGTGTACCCTTAGTACTTGTTCTAATACATAAGGGGCGCAGACATGGCTACACAATACACCCTTAGTACTTGTCCTAATATACAGGAGACCCAGACATGGCTACACAGTGCACGCTTTGTACTTGTCCTAATATATAGGAGACCAGATACGGCTACACAGTGCACCCTTAGTACTGGTCCTAATATGCAGGGGACCAAGACATGGCTACACAGTGCACCCTTAGTACTGGTCCTAATATGCAGGGGACCAAGACATGGCTACACAGTGCACCCTTAGTACTTGTCTTAATATGCAGGGGAACAAAGACATGGCTACACAGTGCACCCTTAGTACTTGTTCTAATATATAGGAGACCCAGACATGACTACACAGTGCACCCTTAGTACTTGTCCTAATATATAGGAGACCAGATATGGGTACACAGTGCACCCTTAGTACTTGTTCTAATATATAGGGGACCCAGACATCGCTACACAGTGCACCCTTAGTACTTGTCCTAATATACAGAGGACCCAGACATGGCTACACAGTGCACCCTTAGTACTTGTTCTAATACATAAGGTGCGCAGACATGGCTACACAATACAGCCTTAGTACTTGTCTTAATATGCAGGGGACCAAGACATGCCTACACAGTGCACCCTTAGTACTTGTCCTAATATGCAGGGGAACAAAGACATGGCTACACAGTGCACCCTTAGTACTTGTCCTAATATATAGGAGACCAGATATGGGTACACTGTGCACCCTTAGTACTTGTCCTAATATATAGGGGACCCAGACATGGCTACACAGTTCACCCTTAGTACTTGTCCTAATATATAGGGACCCAGACATGACTACACAGTGCACCCTAATGCTTGTCCTAATATATAGGGACCAGGACATGGCTACACAGTGCCCCCTTAGTACTTGTCCTAATATATAGGAGACCAGATATGGCTACACAGTGCACCCTTAGTACTTGTCCTAATATGCAGGGGACCAAGACATGGCTACACAGTGCACCCTTAGTACTTGTCCTAATATATAGGAGACCAGATATGGGTACACTGTGCACCCTTAGTACTTGTCCTAATATATAGGGGACCCAGACATGGCTACACAGTTCACCCTTAGTACTTGTCCTAATATATAGGGGACCAAGACATGGCCACACAGTGCACCCTTAGTACTTGTCCTAATATATAGGGACCCAGGCATGGCTACACAGTGCCCCCTTAGTACTTGTCCTAATATATAGGAGACCAGATATGGCTACACAGTGCACCCTTAGTACTTGTCCTAATGTGCAGGGGACCAAGACATGGCTACACAGTGCACCCTTAGTACTTGTCCTAATATATAGGAGACCAGATATGGGTACACTGTGCACCCTTAGTACTTGTCCTAATATATAGGGGACCCAGACATGGCTACACAGTTCACCCTTAGTACTTGTCCTAATATATAGGGGACCAGATATGGCTACACAGTGCACCCTTAGTACTTGTCCTAATATATAGGGGACCCAGACATGGCTACACAGTTCACCCTTAGTACTTGTCCTAATATATAGGGGACCAAGACATGGCCACACAGTGCACCCTTAGTACTTGTCCTAATATATAGGGGCCCAGACATGGCTACACAGTGCACCCTTAGTACTTGTCCTAATATATAGGAGACCCAATATGGCTACACAGTGCACCCTTAGTACTTGTCCTAATATGCAGGAGACCCAGACATGACTACACAGTTCACCCTTAGTACTTCTCCTAATATATAGGAGACCCAGACATGGCTCCACAGGGCACAGTTAGTACTTGTTCTAATATATAGGGACTCAGACATGGCTACATAGTGCACCCTTAGTACTTGTCCTAATATACAGGGGACCCAGACATGACTACACAGTGCACCCTTAGTACTTGTCCTAATATATAGGGACCCAGACATGACTACACAGGACACGCTTAGTACTTTTCCTAATATACAGGAGACCCAGACATGACTACACAGTGCACCCTTAGTACGTGTCCTAATATATAGGGACCCAGACATGACTACACAGTGCACCCTAATGCTTGTCCTAATATATAGGGACCAGGACATGGCTACACAGTGCCCCCTTAGTACTTGTCCTAATATATAGGAGACCAGATATGGCTACACAGTGCACCCTTAGTACTTGTCCTAATATGCAGGGGACCAAGACATGGCTACACAGTGCACCCTTAGTACTTGTCCTAATATATAGGAGACCAGATATGGGTACACTGTGCACCCTTAGTACTTGTCCTAATATATAGGGGACCCAGACATGGCTACACAGTTCACCCTTAGTACTTGTCCTAATATATAGGGGACCAAGACATGGCCACACAGTGCACCCTTAGTACTTGTCCTAATATATAGGGACCCAGGCATGGCTACACAGTGCCCCCTTAGTACTTGTCCTAATATATAGGAGACCAGATATGGCTACACAGTGCACCCTTAGTACTTGTCCTAATGTGCAGGGGACCAAGACATGGCTACACAGTGCACCCTTAGTACTGGTCCTAATATATAGGAGACCAGATATGGGTACACTGTGCACCCTTAGTACTTGTCCTAATATATAGGGGACCCAGACATGGCTACACAGTTCACCCTTAGTACTTGTCCTAATATATAGGGGACCAGATATGGCTACACAGTGCACCCTTAGTACTTGTCCTAATATATAGGGGACCCAGACATGGCTACACAGTTCACCCTTAGTACTTGTCCTAATATATAGGGGACCAAGACATGGCCACACAGTGCACCCTTAGTACTTGTCCTAATATATAGGGGCCCAGACATGGCTACACAGTGCACCCTTAGTACTTGTCCTAATATATAGGAGACCCAATATGGCTACACAGTGCACCCTTAGTACTTGTCCTAATATGCAGGAGACCCAGACATGACTACACAGTTCACCCTTAGTACTTCTCCTAATATATAGGAGACCCAGACATGGCTCCACAGGGCACAGTTAGTACTTGTTCTAATATATAGGGACTCAGACATGGCTACATAGTGCACCCTTAGTACTTGTCCTAATATACAGGGGACCCAGACATGACTACACAGTGCACCCTTAGTACTTGTCCTAATATATAGGGACCCAGACATGACTACACAGGACACGCTTAGTACTTTTCCTAATATACAGGAGACCCAGACATGACTACACAGTGCACCCTTAGTACGTGTCCTAATATATAGGGGACCCAGACATGACTACACAGTGCACCCTTAGTACTTGTCTTAATATTTAGGGGACCCAGACATGGCTACACAGTGCACCCTTAGTACTTGTCCTAATATATAGGAGCCCAGACATGACTACACAGTGCACCCTTAGTACTCGTCCTAATATACAGGGGGCCCAGACATGGCTACACAGTGCACCCTTAGTACTTGTCCTAATACATAGGGACCCAGACGTGGCTACACAGTACACCCTTAGTACTTGTTCTAATACATAAGGGGCGCAGACATGGCTACACAGTGCACCCTTAGTACTTGTCCTAATATATAGGGGACCCAGACATGGCTACACAGTGCACCCTTAGTACTTGTCCTAATATATAGGGCACCCAGACATGGCTACACAGTGCACCCTTAGTACTTATCATAATATATAGGAGACCCACACATGACTACACAGTGCACCCTTAGTACTTGTCCTAATATATAGGGGACCCAGACATGAATACACAGTGCACCCTTAATACTTGTCCTAATATATAGGGCACCCACACATGACTACACAGTGCACCCTTAGTACTTGTTCTAATACATAAGGGGCCCAGACATGGCTACACACCTCACCCTTCATACTTGCCCATACTTGTTGCCCTGCTATGTGCCCCCACTCTTCACCCTGATGTGGAAACTACATATGAGCAGCCATACATAGATATTTCAGGGTGCAGACGGCTTGGGCGGCACAGAATGGCACTGTGGGCCACATGTGTTCTCCGGGCGGTATGTTGTGCACCCCTGGCTTACAGTACCAGTAGAGTAACATCCTGGTTTGTGATATAAGTGCTTCCATAAGGCAGGTCCTAAAATACACCTTGGTGAACACTTTGGTATTTATTACTGTTTTAGCTGTTTTTCCTCTTTGGTTCGCTCCCATATAGTTACAGTGTGGAGACGAGGCTACTGACCAAAAGCTGGGAGAGAAGTCCAAGTTTATGTAGCTTTTCGTGCAGTAATGAAAGAGCCTCTTAATCTTTCCAGGTCCTGTGTGATCATACCCAGTGGGCTCCGGGCAAACAGGGAGATGAACAACTCCGATGCCGCTTGGCAAATGGGAAAACCAAGTATCAGATGGGAAAAGTCCCTCTAGAAGAAAACTACAAACCCTACAGGATATAATTTAGGTTTATTCAGCAACATCCTGAGTCCTCCACAAATCACCTTAGTGTTGAAGTAAATAAGACGAGGAGGAGGAGGGTACGCAGCTGAAGATTCTCTGTATGTCTGCAAGACTGCATGGAGCACAGAAGTGGGATATATATGGATGGCTCCGGGGTCTTTGTAAATTGTATACAGAGCTATGGGGGACTATAGATGCACTATGACCTCAAGTCGTCTTACAAAACAGCCCCTCTCTTGAACACGGCCTGTGTGTATTGGAGGTATTTCTTATTCAAAAGAATGGGGTGACATGCAGTACCAGCCACTAGCAGTGGACAAGAGGGGCGCTACTATTGGAAAAAAGACATTTAAAAGTGTGAAGTTTTGACTGAACTATCTGCCACCATTCATAGTTACAGTTTATAGGTGACCCATATTAATACTCCTGTTCTGCAGTTCCTCAGACTGTAATTAAAGGGGTTTTCCTGATGCTAAAATAAAGTATTAATCTCTCCTTCCTCATATTACATGTATGGCTTTGAATACCTTGACATCCTTTTTTTTTTTTTTTTACAAATTTGAGCCTGTTCCACGATGCTGGGGGGTCCTCCCTTCGTTGGGTTGGTTGTTTGTATCCTTGCCTTCTGGTCTGCAGCAGTTTCTGACTCCTATGGCTCCATTTTACACAATACACAGCACTGGCATCTCAGCCACCCACTGCATCCCCTTCATTGTGAAACCACCCACTGCATCCCCCTCATACTCATCAAGCCCACCCACTGTATCTCTTACCGCCATCTTGGAATCATCTGTACTCCTGCATTCATGATTAGCTAAGTGCTGGCTGTAATTGGCTGAGTGCTCAGCCAATCAGCACAGCCCTTTCAGGAGGCCGGGATTTTTAAATTCCCGCCTGCTGAAAGTGCTGGACAGCAGTGCAGGGGAGCCAGCCGGAGGACGTGCCTGAGCGGCAGAGAGGTGAATAAATTTTTTTTGTTTTTTTTTTAACCAGCTAATGATGATTTTCAGGGAAGGGCTTATATTTCAAGCCGTTCCCCGAAAATCATGCTGCGGGGCTTGCTACAAACCACTGCTTTCAATGGTGCTGGCAGCAGTGCCAACCCCATTGAAAGCAATGGGATAGCATGCTGGACTTCTGCCACAGCTGTGACAGCTGTGGCAAAAGTCCGCGGTCTTCTCCCTATGTTTTCAATGGGGCTAGTGCTGCTGCCGCTGGCCCCATGGAAAACACTAGCGATATCCCAGCGTTTTTCTTGCGCTGCAAGGCGAGTGTTTTCTCTCACTCTCGCAGCGCAAGAGAGAAAAAACCGCTAGTGGGTGTCCGCCCTTAGTCGGGCTTTACTCTTCTCACCTTTTAAAAATCACGTTCAAACCTGCTGTGAGCCAATCATCATGGGAATGCAGCGGGAACAAAACTCTCACGTACTTTACAATACTTCCAGTTTATTTACCACATTCAGTAAACCAACATGAAGAAACGACAGCAGTAACATCAGTGTAAGGAATAGAAGGAAATGGGTCCTCTAAAGGGAAGAAATATAACAGGTGAGCGGAGATGAATAAATATGACTATTTACATGATATCCTCTATTAGACTCATCAGATACTGATGGGAAGCGATGGAACATTGGTCCGCCGATAGCACCTTGTGAGTCGGCTCTCGGTCCCCCATAATGGTGCAGTTGGATTTATATCATATCTGTTCCCATATAGTGAAGCCACTTAGTTCCTCTTTCATGAATCCCGTAACCAGAAAGTGATCTTCAGTGGGCGAACGAGGACTGCAGAACGCACGGCGGAGCTCCAGACAGCAGATGGAGGACCCGGACCGAGCCTACTAGGTAGGTATTCCTTTTTTAATGTAATGCAGCTAAGGCTTATTTTGGGAGTAGGGCTTATATTTAGACCCTCCCCCAAAATCCTACAAAATCAGGGTAGGGCCTAATTTCAATGTAGGTCTATTTTTCGGGGGAAACACTAACAGCATCTCCATGTCCCGGACTTACTGACTGCTGCTTTTTAGGTTGAGTTCACACACTGCAGAACTGTTGCAGTAGTTTGGTATCAAAGTTCTGCAACAATGCATAGTGCAATGTAAATGAATCACAGTGGGGAAAATCTGCAGCAGAAAACAGACATGCAGCCGATTATCAAATCAAATATGAAAACGTGATGGATTTCCCCCAGATTTCATTCATTGCGATGCCAGAGCTGAATTATGTGTTGGACACAAACACTAAAATCCACATGCAGGTTTTGGTGCAGATTTCCTCTCTGATGTCTGCACATAGCCTTACACTTCGGATTATTTCAGCCCCCCCCAGCTTGCAGCCCTCCGACTCCTGGTGAACTGTTCCATCTGTCCGCTGCCATCTGGGGAAAGCTTCTTCCAGGGCTTAAACAGACGGGCGCATGCGCAAAAACACTCGCCGCTACAGAGCGTGTTAGAACATGAACCGGTGGAAAGTCTCTCGTGTAGTAATATCTCACGAGAATTACGCTAGTCAAAATGAAACCATGGAAATCAATGATTTTGCTTCATCACTTTTCACGTCCACAAAAAGCTCCACAAGCACGGGCATCTGTTTAACCTCTTAATAGGAGGAAAGTGCCCATTAGTTTGGCCACAATGAACTGAGGCTTCGGGGAGACCTGGTCACAAAAGTTTATCTGACTGACTGATGTGAGGGGCATGGGCTGGGGAACAAGTGGTTGAACAGGGGGAAAAGGACCTAGGGGTGGCAAGTGGCACAGGGAGAAAGAGGGACATTGGACACAGGAGGTGGGGCAAGTGGTGGTACATGGGATTGTATGGGTGGGGACAAGTGGTTTCACAGGGCAAGATGGGGCACGGGGGACAAGTAGTACCGCGGGTAAAAGAGACATGGGGAGGAGGGCCAAGTTGAAACATGGGGAGACAAATGGTGGCACAGTAGGAGAAAAGCCAAAAGTGGCACAAATGGTGGAATAAGGAGAGAGGGTGGCATGTGAGGGACAAGAGATGGAAGAGAAGCACATATGGGGAGGAGGGGCAAGTGGTGTCATGGGCAAAGTATTAGATTTATTATCTTAATTGACAATTTTTTAGATCTAATTCTTCTAAAATCAGTTTGCATCTCTTTTATTACTGAGGATATACCAGGGTTGGCTTATATTGGCTATCCACGGGATGGGTGATGAAGGTCTAATCAGTGAGGGTCTATCATTCCAAAGAATTGGGGTCCAGTGTCCCCCATTTTCCTAACTGTGGGCTCTCTACACCCTCTACAGTGACGTGGAGATGGCATCTTGGCAGTGGTTGCACATGCACAGTGCAGCTGCATTTATTTCAATGGCGATGATGAAAATAGCTAGTACAAGCACTCAGCGGTCTGCATTAAAGAACAATGGAGCAGCTCCACACATGCAGCGACACTGCTCTATTCAATCTACTCCTCACTCTGCCGAGGGGTGAAGGCAGGCAGTGAGCCCAGAGTGACAGAAGAGGGATTAAACAGAAAGACCTTTCAGACTCTCATTCTGGAGACCACAAGGGGTCTTCAGTGATGAGACCCCCACCAATCAGACTTGCATCACCTGTGGATAGGCCCTATTGGAGTTAGACTGGGCAGTCAGTGTCTAAACCAGGCCTGCACAACATATGGCACGTTGGCCACAAGTGGCCCAGCAGAGGATTTCTGGCAGCCTGTGACATGGCTGTGATGTCAAGAGACTAGTCGCTCGCCTCTTAATATAGTCATGCCACAGTCCGCGGCACAGTCATGTCACGCTAACTGCTAGCTATAAATTTTACCAGATAAAGGGCCTTCAGCCATGCTCAGCAGCAAAGTAGGGGATAGCGGGAGTCAGATGTGTGACTTGAACATTACCTTGAACATGCAGCTGATGCCCGCTATCCCTTCCCTTGCTGATTGACCAATTCAATTCAGGGAAGGTCCTTTAGTCCTGGGGAGCACTGCTGCAGCGATGGAAGAATCTTTCTAAGGGACATTGTAAAAAAAGATCCCCTCCCAGAAGGAGTTGTCAGAATCAAATGAAACTTTCTCTATGTGATTGTAACGTTGATATAAGGGATTACAATATCAGAGCAAAAGGAGCTTTTATTGCAGAAAACTGACCCCTTGAGGGGAGGCTCTAGTCCCTGTTGGGCTCCTCTAGCCTGATTACAAGATGAGATACGGCCGGGCATGGAGGAATACAGGTTTTGTATGGTAGTCTACCGCATATTGATCCACATTTGCTGTACCTGAACCTCTAGATCTCCTAACAGTCTGGTCAGAATGGTCCAGGTGGCGGGCAATTTCTCTAAAAGACCATTTCGCATCCCAATAATGCATTCCTTCTCATACGCTTTTAACAGAGATAAGTCTCTTTGATTGTGTCATAGAGGCGTCTAGTGGCCAACAAGCTCCACACAAGTGGAAGAAGAGGTCACTACATACAAGGAGCCTCCGAGAGCCTTTTATAGGCCAAATGTGTTAGCGCACCATACATCATGGCTGCAAAGATACAAGCAAATACAAGTGGCTGCAACACTACTGTAAGCACCTAATATCTGAATTTAAATGGCATTCTTGTTATATTTACTGACATATGAAGATGTGAGGTTCTTAGCACACATTTTGATCAAAACATGTGAGCCCATCTGCCACGTCAAGGCGACCTCTTGTAGATGGGACCTACACTACACTAACCTCTCTTTAGGCCTGCTGGGCTAATCCCTTTAAGTTCTCACTATGGGAAGGGACAACATTCAAGGAGGCATAAGGGAAAAGCTGCAGGGGGCGCTAGATTTTATCAGAAGCGCACCACATTGTTCTGATATAATTGTTAAATTGTGGTCTAATGTTTGGGGTCTAAAAAGCAAGATGTTTTTTCATGGGATTAGCTGTCTGAGTGCTTTTTTGTGGGGTGAGTTGTGTTTTTCACTGGTACAATTTAATATACCATAAAATATGCTGAAAAACTTCTACAGATTTCTAAGTGGGCTGAAATGAAAAAAAATGCAATTATGCTTATTTTTGGACCCGTTGTTTTTGGTGTGCACACTGTGGCACAAATTACATGAAAACTTTATTCTGTGTGTGTCAGCACATTTACCACAATTTCCAAACTACTTTTTTTTTTTGTTATACTAATTTTAAAAATTGAAATATATTAAAAAAAATAGTTTCTGTTGCTATTTTAAGGCGCCATCACTTTCTCATTTGACTGTTGATGCAGCGGATGTGTGGACCCAATTTCTGCAGGATGACTAGTGGTTGTGTAACTTTTTGATGGCTTTATATTTCATATTTTTTCTTGGAGCCAGGGTAATGAAAAAATACAAATCTGGTGTTATGTATTTTTTTTCATAATGGTGTTCATTATCTGGGATAAATAATTCAATATTTTAAACGGACTTTTACGCAGGCTGCAATGCAAATTATTTTTCTTTTTTTTTTAGAAATATAGGACAAGGGTTGTTTTTTTTTTACTTTTTTAAAAGTTTTTTTACACTTATTTTTTTAGGCCTCTAATGGTGCTTGAACTTGGGATCATTAATTCGCTTATACAACCCAGGGAAGGCCATTTGGAACATTTAAATGCTGATTAGGTCATTCAAATGCCACTGTAAGAATTGACAGCTGCATTAAAATACTCAACAGCCATAATTGAAGTTATTTCTGATCATAGCTGTTGCTTCCAGGTGTGAATTGTCAAAGACAGGTGGCACCACTTCAGTTTATGGAGTGAGCTTGGGAGCCAAGTCCATTCCATACAGACCCCACACACATCTCCTGTACATTTAGGGTCGATGTCACCAAGGGGTAAAAAAAAAAAAAAATCCGGCCTCCTCCACCCCTTAATAGCCGGCCATCACTCACCTCATTTCCCCATCGCTCATTACAATACTGTGATGGGCGTGAGGAAATGCAATTACCAGTAAATGTGAAATATTCATAGACATGTGCTTAGATGTCACGAAGTAAAAAAAAAAAATCCGGCCTCCTTCCACCCCTTAATAGCCGGCCATCGCGCACCAATGTGTTTCCCGGCACCCGTGGCAGCACCATCAGCTGCTGCTGTCATTGGTTCGGGGAAATCCATTTACTGGTAAGAAAAAAAAAGGTTTTTAGATACAGCACATCTCTATGAGTCTTTGGGGCGCAGATGTTGTGGCGCCTGTACTTACCACCAGCTGGGTGGTACTGCTGGCTCTCTCCTCAGGGGTCCCTCGCTGTCCTTCCTTGTGATGTCGTTGCAGGGGCTCAGGAGGGCCGCTCGCTCAGGTGGTTGTAGAGCCGGTGTCTAACAGGGTCTTCATGTTGGAGAATGAAAACCCTCTGAACTTGGCCTGGTCTTCCGGTGACAGCTCGGATTGCTTGGCCTCTTCTGCTTCCACGGTGTCTAAGTCGAATTGCTGATGGAATTCCGACTTAGTGGGGGCAGGGATGTGCGGTGGGGCCATCCTCAGGGTTTCCACAGAGTCCCATTCTACATGCTGGAAGAACCGATGACCACGGATGTTCCCATTGACTCCTAGACGCTTGGCTGGATTTTTCTTGAGGAGCTGAAATCAGAAATGTAGTTTTTAATACTAACTACAATTACAAGAATCTGACAAAGAAAGACAATAAAAGCATACAAAATTAGTAACATGCTTACCTGCATTATGATGTTCTTCGCTCCGGAGGTGGACTCATTAAAGAGTTTTTGATGATACTTACGCTCGCCGGTGATCATTTGATTCATGATGACTCCGAATGAAAACCAGTCTACGGCGGCGTTGTACTCCTCTCCGGCGTCCATCTGCCATAAACAGACAACAGTTAGTTAGTTGGGAAATAAGTTCTACATCATTAATAACATAAGTCGTCTGCCCTAAAAGAAAGGCATTACATGGGATATGTGCACTGCTCTAGACTAGCATTGTGTAGAGACCGCAGTCATCTATTCCATCTCGGACTGCTGTCTCCATGATCCACAACCCAAGAACATAAATACACTTATGTCAACAACTGGTAAGAAGATTCTATTCCACTCACCTCAGGAGCAATATAGTCTTCGGTCCCAGCATAGTCAGTAGCTGTTCGACCTCCAAGCATGTTGTCCAGGGCGAGACCGAAATCGGTGATCTTCAGGTGCCCTGTCTCAGCCACCAAGATGTTTTCGGGCTTCAGGTCTCTGTGGATGATCCCCTTGGCGTGGAGGTGTTGGATGCCGCACACCATCTCCGCAGCGTAGAATCTGTAAGAAAGAGAATAAGTAGTCGGTGTGAGATCCTGAGGAGCGACAAAATACTGTTTCCTAAACTGTAGCTAAAGTATGATTATTGGATGGATCACTAATCATCAGCCATGTAGGAGGAGGCTCGCGATCCGACAATTGTGAGCAAATGGTTGTCATCTGCTGACCAGATCTTTTATGTGAGCATAAAAGTGTTGGCTCACCAGCAGCACATCTCCCCATGTAAACAGCGGAATGTGCCATACTAATGATCTGCTCATGTTAGACCACCTTAACGAGCAACAACCAACATGCTATCTTGTCAGTTGTTGCTTGTTAATAGGCAAAATATGTGCCGTGTAAAACCACCCTAAATCTTTACCTGGAACTGTTGATATCGAGCCGTCCCTTTGACTGTAGGAGTTGATTCAGGTCCCCGCAGCTTAGAAACTCTAATCCAAGTAGAACATGCGTCTGTAATGTAGAAGAGACATGTAAGAAGGTTGGTTAATTAGAAGTTATACTACAAAGTCCACATCTACGGTGCACATACTAGTGATGTGCGATAACATACTTGGAGATATCGCACATACTTGGAGATGTGCGATAACAACTATACCTTGGTCTGAAATGCAAATTCTGCATGGATGAGGAAAGGACTTCCTGACGTCATCTGCAACACGCGGTGCTCCACCATCACGTCCGCCAGCTCCACTTCTGCTAGCAGGGCCTTCTTCCTGATCACCTTCACCGCAAACTGCTGACAGGTAACGATGTCTTCTGCCAGCACGACTTCTCCGTAGGCTCCCCGGCCGAGCACATGATGAAATCGTAGTCGTTCTTGGATGGTTGTAGATGTGGTGCTTCCTGAGCCAGTTGGTCGAACACTGCTGGGTCCTCCTAATAGTGATTATAATAGCACAATATACAGGCTATAGGTTATAATAGAGGTAGGTGCCTGCAGCCAGACGGTCAGATACAAGGCTCCTCTGGGAACTGTAGTTGCTACGTTAAAATCAGCCATCACATCACGGGAACAGAAGGACAACCACTTTAATACAGAAGATAACGTCTTATATAGTCTGTAGGTATTAACTATCACTCCTATAAGGGGCTCAGTATGTATTGTATCTGTATTATGGACATGTGACGTAGGCTTTAGATGCATATTTTACTAATTCGGGCCTTATTTGCCTAGTTATGTGATCAGTAACTGCGAATGCTGTATATATTGTGTAAAAAATAAATAAATAACACATCAGACCCCATAAGACAACAGGAAAACCTTCTCCTATGGAAGGATTGTCCTGCTTACTCCTGGGTTCCATTGGATTTTTGGTATAAAGTATACAGCACTCAGGTACAACAATACAACTGAGGCAAAAGTCTGGACACACACGTTTAACTGGTATAATAACGAGATAATTTACTTCCAATGTGTAAAAGTATTAGTTGAGGAGGTGGCTGCATTTCTTGGTGGAGGAGATGTTTTAGGAGGCCATTTTGACATCCAACATATTGAATTAGCTTAGGTTTTTCAAATAAGAAGGGGTCATAGAATGGTAGAGTTGGAAGGGACCTCCAGGGTCATCGGGTCCAACCCCCTTCTCAGTGCAGATTTCACTAAATCACCCCAGACAGATGTTTTTCCAGCCTTTGTTTGAACACTTCCATTTAAGGGGAACTCACCACCTCCCGTGGTAACCCGTTCCACTCATTGATTAACCTCACTGTCTAATATCTAATTTGTGTCTCCCCCCTTTCAGTTTCATCCCATTGCTTCTAGTCTTTCCTTGTGCAGATGAGAATAGGGCTGATCCCTCTGCACTGTGACAGCCCTTCAGATATTTGTAGACCGCTATTAAGTCTCCTCTCAGCCTAAACATTCCCAGATCCTTTGATCGTTCCTCATAGGACATGATTTGTAGACCGCTCACCATCTTGGTAACTCTTCCCTGGATATAATATATATAATAATATACCTAGGAATATAACAGTCTTGGCTAGATTTGACTCAGACACACAATGGGAGGGTCAGTGTTGCCAATTTTATTGCTCAGCAGTTAATTGAGGAAAAGTTTCACAAAGTGCTTTTTATGATGTGTTGATGTGGCCACCATTCAGTTGGATGCACAAGAATCCAGCCTTCATGAACTCGCTGAACTGCAGCTGATGCTTCCTAACCGTTCTGTAGGATTCACTGTTTCAGGTGAACTGTATTGTGTATTTTTTTGCATACACAAGGGGCTTTAAATGACCCCTGAGTTAGGAGGAGAGGTCTGGCAGAATGGCAACTAAGGCGATTTAAACTACCAAACATGGTAACAGTACATTCTCCGGTCCTAGGAGGTGTTACCACAGGCAGCACAGATGGCCTCAATTTTGTTGTATTCCCAAACATCCCCTTTAGGCCTCAGTCAGATGACCGTTTTTTGCCCCGATTTACGGATTGCATGACAGATGCGCATCCGCCAATCACGTGACCGGGGCCGACGATTCGCCGAAAAATCTGCTAGCAACGTTTTTGGCGAAACGGGCCCGATCAAAGGAGCGCTGTCCGCCCATTGAAAGTCAATGGAGCCGGCAATACAGCCGGCTCCATTGAAAGCAATGGGCTGCCGGCGAGCGCAGGATGAATTTTCGGAAAGGGCTTAAACATATAAGCCCTTCCCTGAAAATCATCCAAAAATGGTTAAAAAAAAATGTACTCACTTTGTCCCTGCAGCCAGAGTTCAGCCGCGGCCGGCCGGCAGTTCTCCTGAACTGCTCTGTGTATTATTCAGCAGACGGGGATTTAAAATCCCCGCCTGCTGAATGGGCTGCCTCTAATTGGTCACAGCCCTCACCAATCAGAGGCAGCTCTCACTCACCCATTCATGAATTCATGAATGGGTGAGTGAGTGCTGCCTCTGATTGGCTCAGCGCAGGGACAAATCAGGGGCAGCTCTCAGCTGTCATTCAATAGCTTACATGTCCAGCGTGTAAGTGGTAGGTGTCCAGTACGTAAGTGATACATGTCCGGTGTGTAAGTGGTAGGTGTCCAGTATGTAAGTGATACGTGTCCGGTGTGTAAGTGGTATGTGTCCAGTATGTAAGTGATACGTGTCCGGTGTGTAAGTGGTAGGTGCTCGGTGTGTAAGTGGTAGGTGTCTAGTATGTAAGTGCTAGATGGTTGGTGTGTAAGTGATACATGTCCAGCGTGTAAGTGGTAGGTGTCCAGTATGTAAGTGCTAGATGTCCTGTGTGTAAGTGGTAGGTGTCCAGTGTGTAAGTGTTAGATGTCCGGTGTGTAAGTGCTAGATGTCCGGTGTGTAAGTGGTAGGTGTCCGGTGTGTAAGTGCTAGATGTCCAGTGTGTAAGTGGTAGGTGTCCGGTGTGTAAGTGCTAGATGTCCAGTGTGTAAGTGGTAGGTGTCCAGTATGTAAGTGCTAGGTGTCCAGTGTGTAAGTGGTAGATGTCCGGTGTGTAAGTGATACATGTCCGGTGTGTAAGTGGTAGATGTCCGGTGTGTAAGTGATACATGTCCGGTGTGTAAGTCGTACATGTCCGGTGTGTAAGTGGTAGGTGTCCGGTGTGTAAGTGGTAGATGTCCGGTGTGTAAGTGATACATGTCCGGTGTGTAAGTGATACATGTCCGGTGTGTAAGTCGTACATGTCCGGTGTGTAAGTGGTAGGTGTCCGGTGTGTAAGTGGTAGATGTCCGGTGTGTAAGTGGTAGATGTCCGGTGTGTAAGTCGTACATGTCCGGTGTGTAAGTGGTAGGTGTCCGGTGTGTAAGTAGTAGGTGTCCGGCGTATAAGTGGCGTCTGTATTATCTATCCCGTGTGAGGGTAGCATCACTGTAGAGGTATGTAATGAACACAGTATGACATCTACACGCTCCACAAATATCAGCTTTATTAATAAACAACACTTATTAAAAACAAACTCTTAACGAGACATAAAACTCAATAAGTGGCAATAAATACCATCAAAAAGCAGCAAAATATCAAATTGTGTGCAAGCGAGGGGAGCTACACAGTCCATGCGCCACATAGCACAATAACATACAAGTGCTGTATATACTGCCCACCGGCCGAGATACCGGGGACTGGCCAACAATATACCTCTGTAGGGATGAAGAGGGATCTGTGAGCAGTCCTGGCCGGTCCCATCAGCATGTAGAGTCTACGACTAATGATGTATACTAATGCACAGCGTGTATCAGGTGGTCAGAGAAGTGGCGCCACCTCTGTTTGTCCAGGACCGGAGGGTCGCTGTAGGCCGTACAGCCCATTGTATATATATTCTGCACCCCTATACACGGCTCTGATTACACTTAGTAGCAGTTTGTTCTTTATGGTTTTCTTTCATTCTTCTCTCAGTAATAACACAAACATTATTTCTCTTTCCCCCTCAGATCCAATAGAATATGAGTCAGTATTTATAGTGTTTGCTCTGTGACTGAGGCTGGAGTGATATCAGTATACTCATATATGTCCCTTAGGTCTACATCTGTTTCATCTGGCTGTCGTATAGTCACTTGCGCAGGTGAACTAAGACATATTTGGTGCGTTGGCCCTCGTACGTGTGTCTAATGTGTCTATTGAGGAGCTGCTGCCCAGCCATGTAACGAGCCAACGTGCCGGGGGCTCAGCGGTGCGGACCCCTCAGATTGGCCGCATCTAAGACCAGAAAGTGGCGTAAATTATAGCGAGAATCTATCGCAGCTTCTGGCTGGCAGAGATCTCCTTCTGTGGCACACGGGCAGTCGGAGGCGTTCCTTATATAACATACATTGCTAACATATATATAGTAAGGGCATTAATAGACGGCAGATCACCCACCACGGTCCATTATTGTTTATTGCACTGACATATATAGCACATACATATTCCACAGCGCTGTACACAGTTTAGCATTACATTGGGCTTTGTCCCCCTGGGGGCTCACAATCTATATTCACACTGGAGAATGAACCCAGATTTGAACCCGGATACCCCCGTACTGAAAGGCAACTGAGCCCCCATGCTGCCCACAGGAAAACTAACACAATTTTTGTTTCAAAAACCCCCCATTTTGGTATTGTCAGGGCTCCTACCCATTTGCATTTTTTTAACGCTGCGCTTTTTTAACACAATTGTCAATGGGATTTCTAATGTTATAAACCCATCGCAGGTTGGTGCTTTATGATTTTTGTGCGATGTGTTTCTAACATTAGAAAGTCCCATTGACAATCGCGTTAAAAAAGCACAGCGATATCGCAGCGTTAAAGAACCCCTAGTGGGTAGGAGCCCTTACACAGTGGGGGGCAGCCATAGCGCTGTGATCACCTCCGCTGAGGAACAATTGCTGAATCTACTCACTTCCTAAAGGTTCAGTCACAATTTTTGGCCCAATTTTGTCAGATTTTCATGCAGATCTGCAGCAGATTATATCCTTTCATTTAAATACAAATTGCATGGGTGACTGCTCCAAAATCTGCAGCAAATGAGTGATGTGTGAACGCCCCCGAAGAGCAGGTCATCTAAACATGGGAGAAGATGAGTAACCAAAAAAGTGTACATTTCAGCAGCAAATAAAAAGAAAGCCTGGCCGGCCCAAATCTGCCAGTGTAAACAGATTTTGGCCGGCAAGGTGTTTTTTTTTAAATGCACACATACATGTTACATCTGCAGACAAAAATATAAAGTCAGACAATCTCATTGATTTTATGCCTTAACGCTTTGCAAAAATGTCGGTCTCCTGAGTATTCACCGCGCATTTACACAAGCGCATCGATGGGCTCAAATCTGCAGAAAAAAGGGCATATTTTTGGGTGTAAGCTGAAAAACTACATTTGATTGTCCCGATAAAATGAATGGGTTCTGTTCACTGCGGGCGCAATATGCTGCACAAATACGGACATGTGAATCCTGTCTAAACAGCAGTAACATCTGACATGTCACAATATACATAAATACAACATAATACAATGGAACATTTGTGTCTTTTCTCCCCAGAATACAAAACACATGAATTGTAAGAAGAACCAGAAAACGGTACATTCCAGCAGCTCATCTATAAGGGCCCCTGCACACGGGCGATTTAGCAAATGCAAAATTTACCATTTTTGCACCCGTATTTCCGTTGAGCAAAAAAATATGCAACATGCTCTATTTTCGCTCACATTTGACCACCCAAGCCACCATAACGGCGCGATTTTGCGGTATTATTTGATAACACTGGTGATTATTTAGGCCGCTCAGCCAGTTCTAAAACGGGTATAAACAACCTCAGCAGCGCAAAAAGTACAGTAAGCAGCGCGGAAAGGTTCATGGGAAAATATAATAGTGCTCCATACACAGCGCCATCACGCCATCTCCTTGCGAGCGTTTATACGTCACACGTGTGCAGGAGCCCTTATCACAATAATATTGGACATTTCACAGTATACAATGTACATAAATACAGTTTGATACAATGTAACATTTCCATCATTTTCTCCCCAGAATACAAAAAACATGAATTGTAAGAAGACGGCGAACCAGAAAACTGTCCATTTCAGCAGCTCATCCATAACCGCAGGAACATCATACAATGTACATAAATACAGGGTAATACAATGGAACATTTGGATCGCTTTCCTCCCTCCTCCTCTCCGGCAGACAACGCCCATGAATTACCAGACATGGCGGTACAGTGTGGGACCCTCAGGCTGCGTTCACACTTAGCGGACTTACTGAAAATCTGCACCAAAATCCACATCAAATTCTGTGTCCAAACACAAACCATTGGTGTGGATTCTAACGTGGACTTTGATGCGGATCCTGAGCAGACTTCACCCCTTCAACCGAAAAGATGAAATCTGCCGCCGATCTGCACCAATATCTGTCATGTGTGAATGCGCTCCTACAGCTCCGCAGATCTCCAGCGGTACCTGAGCCTCCCGGGTCTTCTTTCTGTATCTTTACAGGTGGGTCCTTTTCTCCCACCGAAGAATCCAGATGCCTCTTCTTGGGTCGCTTCTTCCCAACGAGGTCTTTCTTCACCGAATCAGTCGGTGGAACGATGGGCTTCGCTGAGCTCGATGACTTCCTCCTCCTCTTCCTCCTCTGGCTCTTGCTTGAAGCCTCATCTGAAGAATCCAAGACATGTCTTGGTCTTCTCACTCCTTTCTTCCTCCGAATCTCCTCCTCTCCCTCCATAAAATCGCTCTGCTCTGGTCCAGCAGACATCGCCTCCTTCTCCATCGCCAGTCTCCAACACTCTCAACTGCCAACCGCCGTGACAACACAATTGCCCTGGCTGTAGCCATGGCAGCAGTCATGTGACCAGTAACTGACCAATCACAGCCAACCATGATAAGTTTGAAATCGTATGTCCGCAGTTACTGAGATGTGATGAAGGACATTTACAGGAATATTCTCACCATTTTCCTAATAATCTTTATTATTATAGTGGGAACTTGTCATGTCTGAGTGCTGAAGCCGTCCAGGACTTGGTGCGGGGTGATATTTGGGGGCCACATTCACATTCTTACAGTTTATTCTTCTTTCTTACTGCCAGATACTATTATTTTCCTGAATATAATCTTATATTATAAGATTTTGAATCCATCCACCATATTAAACTTCACATATAAATCAGCATCTGTAATAATCCACGTTGCGGTTGTGTCAGATTTGGCAGATTTCCCAATATGTCCCCATTTTCCCCCATATGACCTGATGATAGATTAACCACAGGCCGGGTCTCTTGTATAGAGATGGTGATTAATGATAATATCTCTCTACAAGGTGCCTCCATGGTTCTACTTGTAATTGGCGCACACACGTTCGGGGTCTCCAGATCCCTCGCTCCCCATGACATGGCCATAGAGAAAATGATAAAATCCTGACGGCTGCCATCACTACCAGCTGATTAAAGACAGATGTAGTTTTAGGCCCATCAGAACATCATCCTGCTCTCAGAGCCACAAAATAACCTCACAGGATCCATCAACAGCATCTTGTTGGGGGTTTCCAGAAACTTTACACTTAATATATGGTACACTGCAGAGACAATGGGAATCTAGAAGAGCAGGAGGATTACCTTATTGACTACAGAGCCAACCTGGGGCTTCATTACAGACAATCTGCGCC
The DNA here is from genome assembly GCF_035609145.1 of Eleutherodactylus coqui. Classification (NCBI taxonomy): domain Eukaryota; kingdom Metazoa; phylum Chordata; class Amphibia; order Anura; family Eleutherodactylidae; genus Eleutherodactylus; species Eleutherodactylus coqui. The sequence goes on along the minus strand of NW_027102571.1, from coordinate 53,881 downwards.
CACAATGAAGACATAGAGGGGCGAATATAAGAACAAACATTGTAAATGTTCCTATTCAAATGGGTTTGAAGAGATCCTAAATAACAGCAACACTTGATTGACACTCAGCTGGGGGACGTCTTCTGTCCATTGATTCTCGCTTTTATGTTTTTAGCTTCAGGCAGGTGACATCACGAAAGAAATATAAGCTGCAGATATACTGATATAGTATGGAGACCAAAAGGCTGTGAGATACAGAACGAGATAAAAGACACCAATGTATTCCAAACATATATATTTATATTTAACCCCTTAAGGACATGGCCTATTTTGGGCTTAAGGACGCAACAATTTTTGGTGGATTTTCTTGACCGTTTATCAAAAGCCATAACTTTTTTATTTTTCCGTCGACGCGGCCGTATAAGGGCTTGTTTTTTGCGAGGCAAACTCTAGTTTCTATCGGCATCATTTTTGGGTACATAGACTATATTGTAAAACTTGTATTATTTTTTTATGATAGCAGGGAGAGAAAACGCATCAATTCTGCCATAGATTTTTTTTATTTTTTTTCCAGCGTTAACCCCTTGAGTGGCACGCCCGGAAAATTTCCGGGGACGAGCTCCACTGCTCATAGCAACATAGCCCGGAAGATTTCCGGGCTATGTATCACTATGGGAGCTGCAGAGCACAATGCCACAAGCTGTGACAGTGTGCTCTGCCTGCACAGACCCACACAGAGCAGTGCAAGGGCTTTGAAAAAACAGCAGAAGATATTGCCGACATATCGGCAACCTCCTGCTTTGTTTACAGGTTGCCATAGAGACCATCGGCTTGTCAGAAGCAAGCCGATGGTCTCTGTGGCAGGGAGAGCTGGTTGTTAGCTGTCAGAGGACAGCTACGTACTAGCTCTTACAGCAGAGATCAGAGAAAACCTCTGATCTCTGCTGTGTTAACCCTTTACATGCTGCAGTCTATGTGACTGCAGCATGTAAAGGGTTGTCACTGCAGCATGTAAAGGGCTGTCATCATCGGACCCCCGGAATGTGATCAGGGGTCCTGATGGGTCCCTGTGGAAGTCCCCTAAAGGGACAAAAAATTAAAAAATTTTAAAAAAAATTAAAAAAAAAAAAAGTAAAAAAATTATTAAAAAAAATAAAAAAAACACTTGTCTCCCTTTACTTTGTAAAAAATAAAAAATACAATCACACATGTGGTATCCATGCGTCGTAATGACCCAGAGAAGGAAGTTAATACATTATTTAACCCCTTAATGACATGGCCCCTTTTTTTCTTTTTTCCCCATTTCTTTTTTTCCTCCCCCCTGTTTAAAAAATCACAACTTGTCCCGCAAAAAACAAGCCCTCATATGGCCATGTCAATGGAAAAATGAAAAAGTTATGGCTCTTGAGACGCAACTGCAAAACTAGTTGAAATTCAATGATTTCACCATTTTAAAAAACCTGCCCTGGTGGGCACGACAGGGTGGTAGGAAACCTGCCACTCAAGGGGTTAATCATGCAGCATAAATAAGACATTCCATTTTTTCTGCGGACCGGTACGGTTACAATGATACCAAAATTCTTACATTTTTTTTTATTTTTTTCCACTTTTCTGCAATAAAAACCCTTTTTTTGGAAATCTTTTTTTTTTTCTAAATCGCTGCATTCAAAGTCCTGTAACTTTTTTATTTTTTGATGAACGGAGCTCTGAGGGCTTATTTTTCGCGAGATGAGCTATAGTCTTTATTGCTACCATTTTGGGGTACATACTGCTTTTTTGATCACTTTTATTGCAATTTTAGTGATGCCTCAGTTTTTTAGCGGGTTTTTTTTGCGTTTTTTTCCATGCATAGTCAAACACATGTGCATCTTATTTTACGCGTCGTTACGGATGCGACAATATCAAGTTTGTGGGTTTTTTTGGTTTTTTTTACCTTTTTTATCCTAATCTGAGAAAAAGCATAAAAAATGTGTTTTTTTACTCTTTTTTTTACATTTTTTTTATTCATTTTTTTTAATCTTTGGTTTTTTTTACACTGTTTGTGTCCCCTTGGGGGACTTTGACCACTGCCCTGATAATCGCTGTCATAAGGGTAGCTCTGCCATGCCTTATAGCTTATACAGCGATCCCAGGCACTGGTAACACAGGACGCCAGTGTCTGGCGTCCTGTTACCATGGCGACAGGCCGGGCTCTCGCAATAACATCGCGAGAGCCGGCCAGAGAAACAGAGGAAGTCCGCTCCCTCTGTGAACCCTTTCCCTGCCGCGATCTACTTAGATCGCGGCAGGGAAGGGGTTATCAGCGGAGGGCGCATCTCCGATGTCCTCCCGCTGTTGCAGCGGGACGCCGGCTGTGACTGACAGCCGACTCCCGCTGCAAGGTAGCGCGGAATCATATGTGATCCCGCGCTATCTCCAGGACGTAAGTTTACGTCCTGTTGCGGGAAGTACCAGGCTCCCAGGACGTAAACTTACGTCCTGCAGCGGGAATGGGTTAAAGTGCTGCTAACATTGTAGAACTGCATGTGGGACTGAGAAAGACCATGTGCCCATCCAGTCCAGCCTATTTTTCTGTAATGTTGATCCACAGGAAGGCAAAAAAAAATCCAATGAGGTAATTTTTCCTAATTTTAGAGGTACAAATTCCTTCCCAACTCTAATACGGCAATCAGAATAATCCCTGGATCACCGACCCTTCTGAAGTAATCAGTGACTATTCAAGGAAGGTGTCCAGGCCCCTCTTAAACTCTTTTATCAAGTTCACTATCACTAAGCCCTCAGGCAGAGAGTTCCATAGCCTCACTGCTCTTACAGTAAAGAACCCCTTCTATGTCGGTGTAGAAACCTTCTTTCCTCTGGACGTAGAGGGCGCCCCCTTGTTACAGTCACAGTCCTGGGTATAAATATATGATGGGAGAGATCTCTGTATCCCCTGATATATTTATACATAGTTATTAGGTCGCCCCTCAGTGCTCTTTTTTGCTAAGCTAAATAACCCCAATTTTCATAACTATTTCTGTTGCCCGCCTTTATACCCGCTTAAACTTTATACGTCCTTCTTGAGTACTGGTGCACAAAGCTGTATACAATATTCCATGTGTGGTCTGACCAGTGACTTGTAAAGAGGAAGAACAATATTATCATCATGTGTCCCTAGATGTATTTTTATGCACCCCTTTGATCCTATTTGCTTTGGCTACAGCTGTCAGACACTGGTTGCTCCAGTTAAGCTTAAGGTCCATTTACACGGAGCGATAATCACTAAAAACGCTAAAAAGCGATCGTTTTAGCAATAATCGTTGCGTCTAAATGCATGCCCATCATCCACTTTTCGGGCACTGCTAGCTGATCGTTACATTCAGGCCAAACTAAAAATCGCTGTTCAGTCTTATCAGCAGTTCTCCACGGGTAGTGCTGATAGCATTGTTTCCCGCTGGAGAACAAAGGATCGGAATACAGTTCATAGCCTTCGGGCTATTAACTGCTTTCAGCTAAGGCTTCATTTGCACACTAGTAAGCTATTAAGTAGCTGAGTACACCAAAAATAAGCCCTGATTGCATAAAAATCAGTGCGTCACCTAACATTTGCTGTCCGCTCCACCGCAACTCTCCTTGCAGGTGACCCAGACATGACTACACAGTGCACCCTTAGTACTTGTCCTAATATATAGGGACTCAGACATGGTTACACAGTGCACCCTTAGTACTTGTCCTAATATATAGGAGACCAGACATGGCTACACAGTGCACCCTTAGTACTTGTCCTAATATATAGGGACCCAGACATGACTACAGAGTGCACCTTTAGTACTTGTCCTAATATATAGGAGACCCAAACATGACTACACAGTGCACCCTTAGTACTTGTCCTAATATATAGGGACCCAGACATGACTACACAGTGCACCCTTAGTACTTGTCCTAATATATAGGAGACCAGACATGACTACACAGTGCACCCTTAGTACTTGTCCTAATATATAGGGACCCTGACATGGCTACACAGTGCACCCTTAGTACTTGTCCTAATATATAGAGACCCAGACATAACTACACAGTGCACCCTTAGTACTTGTCCTAATATATAGGGGACCCAGACATGGCTACACAGTACAGCCTTACTACTTGTTCTAATACATAAGGGGCCCAGACATGACTACACAGCACAGACTTACTACTTGTCTTAATATTCAGGGGACCAAGACATGGCTACACAGTGCACCCTTAGTACTTGTCCTAATATATAGGAGACCAGATATGGCTACACAGTGCACCCTTAGTACCTGTCCTAATATATAGGAGACCAGATATGGGTACACAGTGCACCCTTAGTACTTGTCCTAATATATAGGGGACCCAGACATGGCTATACAGTGCACCCTTAGTACCTGTCCTAATATATAGGAGACCAGATATGGGTACACAGTGCACCTTTAGTACTTGTCCTAATATACAGGAGACCCAGACATGACTACACAGTGCACCCTTAATACTTGTCCTAATATATAGGGACTCAGACATGGCTACACAGTGCACCCCTAGTACTTGTCCTAAGACATAAGGGGCCCAGACATGGCTACACAGTGCACCCTTAGTACTTGTCATAATATATAGGAGACCCAATATGGCTACACAGTGCACCCTAAGTACTTGTCCTAATATACAGGAGACCCAGACATGACTACACAGTGCACGCTTAGTACTTGTCCTAATATATAGGGGGCCAGACATGACTACACAGTGCACCCTTAATACTTTTCCTAATATGCAGGGGAACAAAGATATGGCTACACAGTGCACCCTTAGTACTTGTCCTAATATGCAGGGGACCCAGATATGGCTACACAGTGCACCCTTAATACTTGTCCTAATATATAGGAGACCAGATATGGGTACACAGTGCACCCTTAGTACTTGTCCTAAGATGCAGGGAACCAAGATATGGCTACGCCGTGCACCCTTAATACTGGTCCTAATATATAGGAGACCAGATATGGCTACACAGTGCACCCTTAGTACTTGTCCTAATATATAGGAGACCAGATATGGCTACACAGTGCACCCTTAGTACTTGTCCTAATATATAGGGGACCAGATATGGCTACACAGTGCACCCTTAGTACTTGTCCTAATATATAGGGACCCAGACATGACTACACAGTGCACCCTTAGTACTTGTCCTAATATATAGGAGACCAGACATGGCTCCACAGGGCACAGTTAGTACTTGTTCTAATATATAGGGACTCAGACATGGCTACACAGTGCACCCTTAGTACTTGTCCTAATATATAGGGGACCCAGACATGGCTATACAGGGCGCCCTTAGTACCTGTCCTAATATATAGGAGACCAGATACGGCTACACAGTGCACCCTTAGTACTTGTCCTAATATATAGGAGACACAATATGGCTATACAGTGCACACTTAGTACTTGTCCTAATATATAGGGGGCCAGACATGACTACACATTGCACCCTTAGTACTTGTCTTAATATGCAGGGGAACAAAGATATGGCTACACAGTGCACCCTTAGTACTTGTGCTAATATGCAGGGGAACAAAGATATGGCTACACAGTGCACCCTTAGTACTTGTCCTAATATGCAGGGCACCAAGACATGACTACACAGTGCACCCATAGTACTTGTCCTAATATATAGGAGACCAGACATGGCTATACAGTGCACCCTTAGTACTGGTCCTAATATATAGGAGACCAGATATGGGTACACAGTGCACCCTTAGTACTGGTCCTAATATATAGGAGACCAGATATGGGTACACAGTGCACCCTTAGTACTTGTCCTAATATGCAGGGGACCAAGACATGGCTACACCGTGCACCCTTAGTACTTGTCCTAATATAAAGGAGACCAGACATGGCTACACAGTGCACCCTTAGTACTTGTCCTAATATGCAGGGGACCCAGACATGGCTACACAGTGCACGCTTAGTACTTGTCCTAATATATAGGAGACCATATATGGCTACACAGTGCACCCATAGTACTTGTCCTAATATATAGGAGACCCAGACATGGCTACACAGTGCACCCTTAGTACTTGTCCTAATATACAGGAGACCCCGACATGACTACACAGTGCACCCTTAGTACTTGTCCTAATATACAGGGGGCCCAGACATGACTACACAGTGCACCTTTAGTGCTTGTCCTAATATGCAGGGGACCCAGACGTGAGTACACAGTGCACCCTTAGTACTTGTCCTAATATATAGGAGACCAGAAATGGCTCCACAGGGCACAGTTAGTACTTGTTCTAATATATAGGGACCCAGACATGACTACACAGTGCACCCTTAGTACTTGTCCTAATATATATGGGACCCAGACATGACTACACAGTGCACCCTTAGTACTTGTCCTAATATATAGGAACCCAGACATGAATACACTGTGCACCATTAGTACTTGTCCTAATATATAGGAGACCAGATATGGGTACACAGTGCACCCTTAGTACTTGTCCTAATATATAGGAGACCAGATATGGCTACACAGTGCACCCTTAGTACTGGTCCTAATATGCAGGGGACCAAGACATGGCTACACAGTGCACCCTTAGTACTTGTCCTAATATATAGGAGACCGAATATGGCTACACAGTGCACCCTTAGGACTTGTCCTAATATATGTAGGGGACTCAGATATGGCTACACAGTGCACCGTTAGTACCTGTCCTAATATATAGGAGACCAGACATGGCTACACAGTGCACCCTTAGTACTTGTCCTAATATGCAGGGGACCCAGACATGGCTACACAGTGTAACCTTAGTACTTGTCCTAATATATAGGAGACACAATATGGCTTCACAGTGCACCCTTAGTACTTGTCCTAATATATGTAGGGGACTCAGACATGGCTACACAGTGCACCCTTAGTACTTGTCCTAATATATAGGGACTCAGACATGGCTACACAGTGCACCCTTAGTACTTGTCCTAATATACAGAGGGCCCAGACATGGCTACACAGTGCACCCTTAGTACTTGTCCTAATACATAGGGACCCAGACGTGGCTACATAGTGCACCCTTAGTACTTGTTCTAATACATAAGGGGCGCAGACATGGCTACACAATACAGCCTTAGTACTTGTCTTAATATGCAGGGGACCAAGACATGGCCACACAGTGCACCCTTAGTACTTGTCCTAATATGCAGGGGACCCAGACATGGCTTCATAGTGCACTCTTAGTACTTGTCCTAATATATAGGAGACCAAATATGGCTACATAGTGCACCCTTAGTGCTTGTCCTAATATATAGGGGACCTAGACATGGCTACACAGTGCACCCTAAGTACTTGTCCTAATATATAGAGGACTCAGACATGGCTTCACAGTGCACCCTTAGTACTTGTCCTAATATACAGAGGACCCAGACATGGCTACACAGTGCACCCTTAGTACTTGTTCTAATACATAAGTGGCGCAGACATGGCTACACAATACAGCCTTAGTACTTGTCTTAATATGCAGGGGAACAAAGACATGGCTACACAGTGCACCCTTAGTACTTGTCCTAATATATATGGGACCCAGACATAGCTACACAGTGCACCCTTAGTACTTGTCCTAATATATAGGGGACCCAGACATGACTACACAGTGCACCCTAATGCTTGTCCTAATACACAGGGGACCCAGACATGACTACACAGTACACCCTTAGTACTTGTCCTAAAATATAGGGGACCCGACATGGCTACACAGTGCACCCTTAGTACTTGTCCTAATATATAGGGGACCCAGACATGACTACACAGTGCACCCTTAGTACTTGTCCTAATATATAGGGGACCCAGACATGACTACACAGTGCACCCTTAGTACTTGTCCTAATATATAGGGGACCAGACATGACTACACAGTGCACCATTAGTACTTGTCCTAATATATAGGGGACCCAGACATGGCTACACAGTGCACCCTTAGTACTTGTCCTAATATATAGGGGACCAGACATGGCTACACAGTGCACCCTTAGTACTTGTCCTAATATATAGGAGACCCAGACATGGCTACACTGTGCACCCTTAGTACTTATCCTAATATATAGGGACTCAGACATGGCTACACAGTGCACCCTTAGTACTTGTCATAATATATAGGGGACCCAGACATGGCTACACAGTGCACCCTAATGCTTGTCCTAATATGCAGGGGACCAAGACATGGCTACACAGTGCACCCTTAGTACTTGTCCTAATATATAGGAGACCAGATATGGCTACACAGTGCACCCTTAGTACTTGTCCTAATATATAGGGGACCAGACATGGCTACACAGTGCACCCTTAGTACTTGTCCTAATATATAGGGGACCAGATATGGCTACACAGTGCACCCTAATGCTTGTCCTAATATGCAGGGGACCAAGACATGGCTACACAGTGCACCCTTAGTACTTGTCCTAATATATAGGAGACCAGATATGGCTACACAGTGCACCCTTAGTACTTGTCCTAATATATAGGGGACCAGACATGGCTACACAGTGCACCCTTAGTACTTGTCCTAATATATAGGGGACCCAGACATGACTACACAGTTCACCCTTAGTACTTGCCCTAATATATAGGGGACCAGACATGGCTACACAGTACACCCTTAGTACTTGTTCTAATATATAGGGGACCAGACATGGCTACACAGTGCACCCTTAGTAATTGTCCTAATATATAGGGGACCCAGACATGACTACACAGTGCACCCTTAGTACTTGTCCTAATATATAGGGGACCAGATATGGGTACACAGTGCACCCTTAGTACTTGTCCTAATATATAGGAGACCAGATATGGCTACACAGTGCACCCTTAGTACGGGTCCTAATATGCAGGGGACCAAGACATGGCTACACAGTGCACCCTTAGTACTTGTCCTAATATATAGGAGACCCAATATGGCTACACAGTGCACCCTTAGTACTTGTCCTAATATATGTAGGGGACTCAGATATGGCTATACAGTGCACCCTTAGTACTTGGCCTAATATATAAGGGACCAGATATGGCTACACAGTGCACCCTTAGTACTTGTCCTAATATATAGGAGACCCAGACATGGCTACACTGTGCACCCTTAGTACTTATCCTAATATATAGGGACTCAGACATGGCTACACAGTGCACCCTTAGTACTTGTCCTAATATATAGGGACTCAGACATGGCTACACAGTGCACCCTTAGTACTTGTCCTAATATATAGGAGACCCAGACATGGCTACACTGTGCACCCTTAGTACTTATCCTAATATATAGGGACTCAGACATGGCTACACAGTGCACCCTTAGTACTTGTCCTAATATATAGGGACTCAGACATGGCTACACAGTGCACCCTTAGTACTTGTCTTAATATATAGGGGACCCAGACATGGCTACACAGTGCACCCTAATGCTTGTCCTAATATGCAGGGGACCAAGACATGGCTACACAGTGCACACTTAGTACTTGTCCTAATATATAGGAGACCAGACATGGCTACACAGTGCACCCTTAGTACTTGTCCTAATATATAGGGGACTAGACATGGCTACACAGTGCACCCTTAGTACTTATACTAATATATAGGAGACCAGACATGGCTACACAGTGCACCCTTAGTACTTGTCCTAATATATAGGGGACCAGACATGGCTATACAGTGCACCCTTAGTACTTGTCCTAATATATAGGGGACCCAGACATGACTACACAGTGCACCCTTAGTACTTGCCCTAATATATAGGGGACCAGACATGGCTACACAGTACACCCTTAGTACTTGTTCTAATATATAGGGGACCAGACATGGCTACACAGTGCACCCTTAGTAATTGTCCTAATGTATAGGGGACCCAGACATGACTACACAGTGCACCCTTAGTACTTGTCCTAATATATAGGGGACCAGATATGGGTACACAGTGCACCCTTAGTACTTGTCCTAATATATAGGAGACCAGATATGGCTACACAGTGCACCCTTAGTACTAGTCCTAATATGCAGGGGACCCAAACAAGGCTACACAGTGTAACCTTAGTACTTGTCCTAATATATAGGAGACCCAATATGGCTACACAGTGCACCCTTAGTACTTGTCCTAATATATGTAGGGGACTCAGATATGGCTACACAGTGCACCCTTAGTACTTGGCCTAATATATAAGGGACCAGATATGGCTACACAGTGCACCCTTAGTACTTGCCTAATAAATAGGGACTCAGACATGGCTACACAGTGCACCCTTAGTACTTGTCCTAATATACAGAGGGCCCAGACATGGCTACACAGTGCACCCTTAGTACTTGTCCTAATACATAGGGACCAGACGTGGCTACATAGTGCACCCTTAGTACTTGTTCTAATACATAAGGGGCGCAGACATGGCTACACAATACAGCCTTATTACTTGTCTTAATATGCAGGGGACCAAGACATGGCCACACAGTACACCCTTAGTACTTGTCCTAATATGCAGGGGACCCAGACATGGCTACATAGTGCACTCTTAGTACTTGTCCTAATATAAAGGAGACCAAATATGGCTACATAGTGCACCCTTAGTGCTTGTCCTAATATATAGGGGACCTAGACATGGCTACACAGTGCACCCTAAGTACTTGTCCTAATATATAGAGGACTCAGACATGGCTACACAGTGCACCCTTAGTACTTGTCCTAATATACAGAGGACCCAGACATGGCTACACAGTGCACCCTTAGTACTTGTTCTAATACATAAGTGGCGCAGACATGGCTACACAATACAGCCTTAGTACTTGTCTTAATATGCAGGGGACCAAGACATGGCTACACAGTGCACCCTTAGTACTTGTCCTAATATGCAGGGGAACAAAGAACATGGCTACACAGTGCACCCTTAGTACTTGTCCTAATATATATGGGACCCAGACATAGCTACACAGTGCACCCTTAGTACTTGTCCTAATATATAGGAGATCCAGACATGGCTACACAGTGCACCCTTAGTACTTGTCCTAATACATAGGGACCCAGACGTGGCTACACAGTGCAGCCTTAGTACTTGTTCTAATACATAAGGGGCGCAGTATGGCTACACAGTGCACCCTTAGTACTTGTCCTAATATATAGGGGACCCAGACATGGCTACACAGTGCACCCTTAGTACTTGTCCTAATATATAGGGGACCCAGACATGACTACACAGTGCACCCTAATGCTTGTCCTAATACACAGGGGACCCAGACATGACTACACAGTACACCCTTAGTACTTGTCCTAATATATAGGGAACCAGACATGGCTACACAGTGCACCCTTAGTACTTGTCCTAATATATAGGGGACCAAACATGACTACACAGTGCACCCTTAGTACTTGTCCTAATATATCGTGGACCAGACATGGCTACACAGTACACCCTTAGTACTTGTCCTAATATATAGGGGACCAGACATGGCTACACAGTGCACCCTTAGTACTTGTCCTAATATATAGGGGACCCAGACATGGCCACACAGTGCACCCTTAGTACTTGTCCTAATATGCAGGGGAACAAAGACATGGCTACACAGTGCACCCTTAGTACTTGTCCTAATATGCAGGGGACCCAGACATGGCTACACAGTGCACCCTTAGTACTTGTCCTAATATATAGGAGACCAGATATGGCTACACAGTGCACCCTTAGTACTTGTCCTAATATATAGGAGACCAGATATGGCTACACAGTGCACCCTTAGTACTTGTTCTAATACATAAGGGGCGCAGACATGGCTACACAATACAGCCTTAGTACTTGTCCTTATATGCAGGGGAACAAAGACATGGCTACACAGTGCACCCTTAGTACTTGTCCTAATATGCAGGGGACCAAGACATGGCTACACAGTGCTCCCTTCGTACTTGTCCTAACATACAGGAGACCCAGACATGGCTACACAGTGCACCCTTAGTACTTGTCCTAATATATAGGGACTCAGACATGGCTACACAGTGCTCCCTTCGTACTTGTCCTAATACATAGGGATCCAGACGTGGCTACACAGTGCACCCTTAGTACTTGTTCTAATACATAAGGGGCGCAGACATGGCTACACAATACAGCCCTAGTACTTGTCTTAATATGCAGGGGACCAAGACATGGCTACACAGTGCACCCTTAGTACTTGTCCTAATATGCAGGGGAACAAAGACATGGCTACACAGTGCACCCTTAGTACTTGTCCTAATATGCAGGGGAACAAAGACATGGCTACACAGTGCACCCTTAGTACTTGTCCTGATATATAGGGGACCCAGACATAGCTACACAGTGCACCCTTAGTAATTGTCCTAATACATAGGGACCCAGACGTGGCTACACAGTGCAGCCTTAGTACTTGTTCTAATATATAGGGGTCCAGACATGGCTACACAGTACACCCTTAGTACTTGTCCTAATATATAGGGGACCCAGACATGGCTACACAGTGCACCCTTAGTACTTGTCCTAATATATAGGGGACCAGACATGGCTACACAGTGCACCCTTAGTACTTGTCCTAATATATGGGGGACCCAGACATGACAACACAGTGCACCCTTAGTACTTGTCCTAATATGCAGGGGACCAAGACATGGCTACACAGTGCACCCTTAGCACTTGCCCTAACATACAGGAGACCCAGACATGGCTACACAGTGCACCCTTAGTACTTGTCCTAATATATAGGGGACCCAGGCATGGCTACACAGTGCACCCTTAGTACTTATCCTAATATATAGGGACTCAGACATGGCTACACAGTGCTCCCTTCGTACTTGTCCTAATACATAGGGATCCAGACGTGGCTACACAGTGCACCCTTTGTAGTTGTTCTAACACATCAGGGGCGCAGACATGGCTACACAGTGCACCCTTAGTACTTGTCTTAATATGCAAGGGACCAAGACATGGCTACACAGTGCACCCTTAGTACTTATCCTAATATATAGGGACTCAGACATGGCTACACAGTGCACCCTTAGTACTTGTCCTAATACATAGGGACCCAGACGTGGCTACACAGTGCAGCCTTAGTACTTCTTATAATACATAAGGGGCGCAGACATGGCTACACAGTGCACCCTTAGTACTTGTCCTAATATATAGGGGACCCAGACATGGCTACACAGTGCACCCTTAGTACTTGTCCTAATGTATAGGGGACCCAGACATGACTACACAGTGCACCCTAATGCTTGTCCTAATACACAGGGGACCCAGACATGACTACACAGTACACCCTTAGTACTTGTCCTAATATATAGGGGACCAGACATGGCTACACAGTGCACCCTTAGTACTTGTCCTAATATATAGGGGACCCAGACATGACTACACAGTGCACCCTTAGTACTTGTCCTAATATATAGGGGACCAGACATGGCTACACAGTACACCCTTAGTACTTGTCCTAATATATAGGGGACTCAGACATGGCTACACAGCGCACCCTTAGTACTTGTCCTAATACATAGGGACCCAGACGTGGCTACACAGTGCAGCCTTAGTACTTGTTCTAATACATACGGGGCGCAGACATGGCTACACAGTGCACCCTTAGTACTTGTCCTAATATATAGGGGACCCAGACATGGCTACACAGTGCACCCTTAGTACTTGTCCTAATGTATAGGGGACCCAGACATGACTACACAGTGCACCGTAATGCTTGTCCTAATATATAGGGGACCCAGACATGGCTACACAGTGCACCCTTAGTACTTGTCCTAATATATAGGGGACCAGACATGGCTACACAGTGCACCCTTAGTACTTGTCCTAATATATAGGGGACCCAGACATGACAACACAGTGCACCCTTAGTACTTGTCCTAATATATAGGGGACCAGACATGGCTACACAGTACACCCTTAGTACTTGTCCTAATATATAGGGGACCAGACATGGCTACACAGTGCCCCCTTAGTACTTGTCCTAATATACAGGGGGCCCAGACATGGCTACACAGTGCACCCTTAGTACTTGTCCTAATATATAGGAGACCCAGACATGGCTACACAGTGCACCCTTAGTACTTATCCTAATATATAGGGACTCAGACATGGCTACACAGTGCACCCTTAGTACTTGTCCTAATATATAGGGGAACCAGACATGACTACACAGTGCACCCTAATGCTCGTCCTAATATGCAGGGGACCAAGACATGGCTACACAGTGCATGCTTAGTACTTGTCCTAATATATAGGAGACCAGATATGGCTACACAGTGCACCCTTAGTACTTGTCCTAATATATGGGGGACCCAGACATGACAACACAGTGCACCCTTAGTACTTGTCCTAATATATAGGGGACCAGATATGGCTACACAGTACACCCTTAGTACTTGTCCTAATATATAGGGGACCACACATGGCTACACAGTGCACCCTTAGTACTTGTCCTAATATATAGGGGACCCAGACATGGCCACACAGTGCACCCTTAGTACTTGTCCTAATATGCAGGGGAACAAAGACATGGCTACACAGTGCACCCTTAGTACTTGTCCTAATATGCAGGGGACCCAGACATGGCTACACAGTGCACCCTTAGTACTTGTCCTAATATATAGGAGACCAGATATGGCTACACAGTGCACCCTTAGTACTTGTCCTAATATATAGGAGACCATTTATGGCTACACAGTGCACCCTTAGTACTTGTCCTAATATACAGAGGACCCAGACATGGCTACACAGTGCACCCTTAGTACTTGTTCTAATACATAAGGGGCGCAGACATGGCTACACAATACAGCCTTAGTACTTGTCCTTATATGCAGGGGAACAAAGACATGGCTACACAGTGCACCCTTAGTACTTGTCCTAATATGCAGGGGACCAAGACATGGCTACACAGTGCACCCTTAGCACTTGCCCTAACATACAGGAGACCCAGACATGGCTACACAGTGCACCCTTAGTACTTGTCCTAATATATAGGGGACCCAGGCATGGCTACACAGTGCACCCTTAGTACTTATCCTAATATATAGGGACTCAGACATGGCTACACAGTGCTCCCTTCGTACTTGTCCTAATACATAGGGATCCAGACGTGGCTTCACAGTGCACCCTTTGTAGTTGTTCTAACACATCAGGGGCGCAGACATGGCTACACAGTGCACCCTTAGTACTTGTCCTAATATACAGGAGACCAGACATGACTACACAGTGCACCCTAATGCTTGTCCAAATACACAGGGGACCCAGACATGACTACACAGTACACCCTTAGTACTTGCCCTAATATATAGGGGACCAGACATGGCTACACAGTGCACTCTTAGTACTTGTCCTAATGTATAGGGGGCGCAGACATGGCTACACAGTGCACCCTTAGTACTTGTCCTAATATATAGGGGACCAGACATGGCTACACAGTGCACCCTTAGTACTTGTCCTAATATATAGGGGACCCAGACATGACTACACAGTGCACCCTTAGTACTTGTCCTAATATATAGGGGACCAGACATGGCTACACAGTACACCATTAGTACTTGTCCTAATATATAGGGGACCCAGACATGGCCACACAGTGCACCCTTAGTACTTGTCCTAATAAATAGGAGACGAGATATGGCTACACAGTGCACCCTTAGTACTTGTCCTAATATATAGAGGACTCAGACATGGCTACACAGTGCACCCTTAGTACTTGTCCTAATATACAGAGGACCCAGACATGGCTACACAGTGCACCCTTAGTACTTGTCCTAATATATAGGAGACCAGATGTGGCTACACAGTGCACCCTTAGTACTTGTCCTAATATATAGGGGACCCAGACATGTCTACACAGTGCACCCTTAGTACTTGTTCTAATACATAAGGGGCGCAGACATGGCTACACAATACAGCCTTAGTACTTGTCTTAATATGCAAGGGACCAAGACATGGCTACACAGTGCACCCTTAGTACTTATCCTAATATATAGGGACTCAGACATGGCTACACAGTGCACCCTTAGTACTTGTCCTAATACATAGGGACCCAGACGTGGCTACACAGTGCAGCCTTAGTACTTCTTATAATACATAAGGGGCGCAGACATGGCTACACAGTGCACCCTTAGTACTTGTCCTAATATATAGGGGACCCAGACATGGCTACACAGTGCACCCTTAGTACTTGTCCTAATGTATAGGGGACCCAGACATGACTACACAGTGCACCCTAATGCTTGTCCTAATACACAGGGGACCCAGACATGACTACACAGTACACCCTTAGTACTTGTCCTAATATATAGGGGACCAGACATGGCTACACAGTGCACCCTTAGTACTTGTCCTAATATATAGGGGACCCAGACATGACTACACAGTGCACCCTTAGTACTTGTCCTAATATATAGGGGACCAGACATGGCTACACAGTACACCCTTAGTACTTGTCCTAATATATAGGGTACTCAGACATGGCTACACAGCGCACCCTTAGTACTTGTCCTAATACATAGGGACCCAGACGTGGCTACACAGTGCAGCCTTAGTACTTGTTCTAATACATAAGGGGCGCAGACATGGCTACACAGTGCACCCTTAGTACTTGTCCTAATATATAGGGGACCCAGACATGGCTACACAGTGCACCCTTAGTACTTGTCCTAATGTATAGGGGACCCAGACATGACTACACAGTGCACCCTAATGCTTGTCCTAATATATAGGGGACCCAGACATGGCTACACAGTGCACCCTTAGTACTTGTCCTAATATATAGGGGACCAGACATGGCTACACAGTGCACCCTTAGTACTTGTCCTAATATATAGGGGACCCAGACATGACAACACAGTGCACCCTTAGTACTTGTCCTAATATATAGGGGACCAGATATGGCTACACAGTGCACCCTTAGTACTTGTCCTAATATATAGGAGACCAGATATGGCTACACAGTGCACCCTTAGTACTTGTCCTAATATATAGGAGACCAGATATGGCTACACAGTGCTCCCTTAGTACTTGTCCTAATATACAGGAGACCAGACATGACTACACAGTGCACCCTTAGTACTTGTCCTAATATACAGGAGACCAGACATGACTACACAGTGCACCCTAATGCTTGTCCAAATACACAGGGGACCCAGACATGACTACACAGTACACCCTTAGTACTTGCCCTAATATATAGGGGACCAGACATGGCTACACAGTGCACTCTTAGTACTTGTCCTAATGTATTGGGGGCGCAGACATGGCTACACAGTGCACCCTTAGTACTTGTCCTAATATATAGGGGACCAGACATGGCTACACAGTGCACCCTTGGTACTTGTCCTAATATATAGGGGACCCAGACATGACGACACAGTGCACCCTTAGTACTTGTCCTAATATATAGGGGACCAGACATGGCTACACAGTACACCATTAGTACTTGTCCTAATATATAGGGGACCCAGACATGGCCACACAGTGCACCCTTAGTACTTGTCCTAATAAATAGGAGACGAGATATGGCTACACAGTGCACCCTTAGTACTTGTCCTAATATATAGAGGACTCAGACATGGCTACACAGTGCACCCTTAGTACTTGTCCTAATATACAGAGGACCCAGACATGGCTACACAGTGCACCCTTAGTACTTGTCCTAATATATAGGAGACCAGATGTGGCTACACAGTGCACCCTTAGTACTTGTCCTAATATATAGGGGACCAGATATGGCTACACAGTGCACCCTTAGTACTTGTCCTAATATGCAGGGGACCAAGACATGGCTACACAGTGCACCCTTAGTAATTGTCCTAATATATATGGGACCCAGACATGACTACACAGAGCACCCTTAGTACTTGTCCTAATATATAGGGGACCCAGACATGACTACACAGTGCACCCTTAGTACTTGTCCTAATATATAGGGGACCCAGACATGACTACACAGTGCACCCTTAGTACGTGTCCTAATATACAGGGGACCAAGACATAGCTAGACACTGCACCCTTAGTACTTGTCCTAATATATAGGGGCCCAGACATGGCTACACAGTGCATCGTTAGTATTTGTCCTAATATATAGGGCCCAGATATGACTACACAGTGCACCCTTAGTACGTGTCCTAATATATAGGGGCCCAGACATGACTACACAGTGAACCATTAGTACTTGTCCTAATATATAGGGGCCCAGACATGACTACACAGTGCACCGTTAGTACTAGTCCTAATATATAGGGGGCCAGACATGACTACACAGCGCATCGTTAGTAATAGTCCTAGTATAGAGGGGACCGAGACATGACTACGTAGTGCACCCTTAGTACTTGTCCTAATATATAGGGGCCCAGACATGACTACACAGTGAACCCTTAGTGCTTGTCCTAATATATAGGGACCCAGACATGGCTACACAGTGCGCCGTTAGTGCTTGTCCTAATATATCAGGACCCAGACATGGCTACACAGTGCACCCTTAGTACTAGTCCTAATATATAGAGGACCCAGACATGACTACACAAAGCACCCTTAGTACTTGTCCTAATGTATAGGGGACCCAGACATGACTACACAGTGCACCCTTAGTACTTGTCCTAATATACAGGGGACCAAGACATAGCTAGACACTGCACCCTTAGTACTTGTCCTAATATATATGGGACCCAAACATGACTACAGAGTGCACCTTTAGTACTTGTCCTAATATATAGGGGCCCAGACATGGCTACACAGGGCACCCTTAGTACTTGTCCTAATATATAGGGGCCCAGACATGGCTACACAGGGCACCCTTAGTACTAGTCCTAATATACAGGAGACCCAGACATAACTACACAGTGCACCCTTAGTACTTGTCCTAATATATAGGGGACCCAGACATGACTACACAGTGCACCCTTAGTACTTGTCCTAATATATAGGGGACCCAGACATGACTACACAGAGCACCCTTAGTACTTGTAGTAATATATAGGGGCACAGACATGACTACACAGTGCACCCTTGGTACTTGTCCTAATATATAGGGGCACAGACATGACTACACAGGGCACCCCTAGTACTTGTCCTAATATATATGTGGACCCAGACATGACTACATAGTGCACCCTTAGTACTTGTCCTAATATACAGGGGACCCAGACATAGCTACACAGTGCACCCTTAGTACTTGTCCTAATATGTATGGGACCCAGACATGACTACACAGTGCATCCTTAGTACTTGTCCTAATATATAGGGGACCCAGACATGACTACACAGTGCACCCTTAGTACTTGTCCTAATATACAGGGGACCAAGACATAGCTAGACACTGCACCCTTAGTACTTGTCCTAATATATATGGGACCCAGACATGACTACAGAGTGCACCCTTAGTACTTGTCCTAATATATAGGGGCCCAAACATGGCTACACAGGGCACCCTTAGTACTTGTCCTAATATATAGGCGCCCAGACATGACTACACAGTGCTCCCTTAGTACTTGTCCTAATATATAGGGGACCAAGACATAGCTAGACACTGCACCCTTAGTACTTGTCCTAATATATATGGGACCCAGACATGACTACAGAGTGCACCCTTAGTACTTGTCCTAATATATAGGGGCCCAGACATGACTACACAGTGAACCATTAGTACTTGTCCTAATATATATGGGGACCCAGATATGACTACACAGTGCAGCCTTAGTTCTTGCCGTAATATATAGGAGACCCAGACATTACTACACAATGCACCGTTAGTACGTGTCCTAATATATAGGGGACCCAGACATGGCTACACAGTGCATCGTTAGTACTAGTCCTAATAGATAGGGGACCCAGACATGACTACACAGTGCACCCTTAGTACTTGTCCTAATAGATAGGGGACCCAGAGATGACTACACAGTGCACCCTTAGTACTTGTCCTAATATATAGGGGACCCAGACATGACTACACAGTGCACCCTTATTACTTGTCCTAATATACAGGGGACCAAGACATAGCTAGACACTGCACCCATAGTACTTGTCCTAATATATAGGGGACCCAGACATGACTACACAGTGCACCCTTATTACTTGTCCTAATATACAGGGGACCAAGACATAGCTAGACACTGCACCTTTAGTACTTGTCCTAATATATAGGGGCCCAGACATTACTTCACAGCACACCCTTAGAACTTGTCCTAATGTATAGGAGCCCAGGCATGACTATACAGTGCGCCCTTAGTACTTGTCCTAATATATAGGGGCCCAGACATGGCTACACAGTGCATCGTTCGTACTTGTCCTAATATATAGGGCCCAGACATGACTACACAGTGCACCGTTAGTACTAGTCCTAATATATAGGGGGCCAAACATGACTACACAGCGCATCGTTAGTACTAGTCCTAGTATAGAGGGGACCGAGACATGACTACGCAGTGCCCCCTTAGTACTTGTCCTAATATATAGGGGCCCAGACATGACTACACAGTGAACCCTTAGTGCTTGTCCTAATATATAGGGACCCAGACATGGCTACACAGTGCACCGTTAGTACTTGTCCTAATATATCAGGACCCAGACATGGCAACACAGTGCACCCTTAGTACTAGTCCTAATATATAGGGGCCCAGACATGACTACACAGTGCACCCTTAGTACTAGTCCTAATATATAGGGGCCCAGACATGACTACACAGTGAACCATTAGTACTTGTCCTAATATATAGGGGCCCAGACATGGCTACACAGTGCATCGTTAGTACTTGTCCTAATATATAGGGGAACCATACATGACTACACAGTGCACCCTTAGTACTTGTCCTAATATACAGGGGACCCAGACATAGCTACACAGTGAACCCTTAGTACTTGTCCTAATATATATGGGACCCAGACATGACTACACAGTGTACCCTTAGTACTTGTCCTAATATACAGGGGACCAAGACATAGCTAGACACTGCACCCTTAGTACTTGTCCTAATATATAGGGGACCCAGACATGACTACACAGTGCACCCTTATTACTTGTCCTAATATACAGGGGACCAAGACATAGCTAGACACTGCACCTTTAGTACTTGTCCTAATATATAGGGGCCCAGACATTACTTCACAGCACACCTTTAGAACTTGTCCTAATGTATAGGAGCCCAGACATGACTATACAGTGCACCCTTAGTACTTGTCCTAATATATAGGGGACCCAGACATGACTTCACAGTGCACCCTTAGTACTTGTCCTAATATATAGGGGCAC
The DNA here is from genome assembly GCF_035609145.1 of Eleutherodactylus coqui. Classification (NCBI taxonomy): domain Eukaryota; kingdom Metazoa; phylum Chordata; class Amphibia; order Anura; family Eleutherodactylidae; genus Eleutherodactylus; species Eleutherodactylus coqui. The sequence continues at coordinate 32,670 of NW_027102571.1, read as the reverse complement.
AGACATGACTACACAGTGCACCCTTAGTGCTTGTCCTAATATACAGGGGACCCAGACATAGCTACACAGTGCAGCGTTAGTACTACTCCTAATACATAGGGGCCCGGACATCACTATACAGTACACCCTTAGTACTTGTCCTTATATAAAGTGGCCCAGACATGGCTACACAGTACACCCTTAGTACTTTCCCTAATATATAGGGGCCCAGACATGACTACACAGTGCACCCTTAGTACTTGTTCTAATATATAGGAGACCAAGACATGGCTACACAGTGCATCGTTAGTACTTGTCCTAATAAATAGGGCCCAGACATGACTACACAGTGCACCGTTAGTACTAGTCCTAATATATAGGGGCCCAGACATGACTACACAGCGCATCGTTAGTACTAGTCCTAGTATAGAGGGGACCGAGACATGACTACACAGTGAACCCTTAGTACTTGTCCTAATATATAGGGACCCAGACATGGCTACACAGTGCACCGTTAGTACTTGTCCTAATATATCAGGACCCAGACATGGCTACACAGTGCACCCTTAGTACTTGTCCTAATATACAGGGGACCCAGACATAGCTACATAGTGCACCCTTAGTACTTGTCCTAATATATATGGGACCCAGACATGAGTACACAGAGTACCCTTAGTACTTGTCCTAATATATAGGGGACCCAGACATGACTGCACAGTGCACCCTTAGTACTTGTCCTAATATATAGGGGACCCAGACATGACTACACAGTGCACCCTTAGTACTTGTCCTAATATATAGGGGACCCAGACATGACTACACAGTGCACCCTTAGTACTTGTCCTTATATAAAGGGGCCCAGACATGGCTACACAGTGCACCCTTAGTACTTGTCCTAATATATAGGGGCGCAGACATGGCTACACAGTGCATCGTTAGTACTTGTCCTAATATATAGGGCCCACACATGACTACACAGTGCACCGTTAGTACTAGTCCTAATATATAGGGGGCCAGAGATGACTACACAGCGCATCGTTAGTACTAGTCCTAGTATAGAGGGGCCCAGACATGACTACACAGTGAACCCTTAGTACTTGTCCTAATATATAGGGAACCCAGACATGGCTACACAGTGCACCCTTAGTGCTTGTCCTCATATATATAGGGGACCCAGACATGACTACACAGTGCACCCTTAGTACTTCTCCTAATATATAGGGGCCCAGACATGGCTACACAGTGTACCATTAGTGCTTGTCCTAATATATATAGGGGACTCAGACATGACTACACAGTACACCCTTAGTACTTGTCCTAATATATAGGGGAACCAGACATGGCTACACAGTGCACCCTTAGTACTTCTCCTAATATATATGGGACCCAGACATGACTACAGAGTGCACCCTTAGTACTTGTCCTAATATATAGGGGCCCAGACATGACTACACAGTGCACCCTTAGTACTTGTCCTAATATATAGGGGCCCAGACATGGCTACACAGGGCACCCTTAGTACTTGTCCTAATATATAAAGGACCCAGACATGACTACACAGTGCACCCTTAGTACTTGTCCTAATATATAGGGGCATAGACATGACTACACAGTGCAGCGTTAGTACTATTCCTAATATATAGGGGCCCAGACATGACTATACAGTACACCCTTAGTACTTGTCCTTATATAAAGGGGCCCAGACATGGCTACACAGTGCACCCTTAGTACTTGTCCTAATATATAGGGGCCCAGACATGGCTACACAGTGCACCCTTAGTACTTGTCCTAATATATAGGGCCCCTGACATGGCTACACAGTGCATCGTTAGTACTTGTCCTAATATATAGAGGACGCAGACATGACTACACAGTACACCCTTAGTACTTGTCCTAATATATAGGGGAACCAGACATGGCTACACAGTGCACCCTTAGTACTTCTCCTAATATATATGGGGACCCAGACATGACTACAGAGTGCACCCTTAGTACTTGTCCTAATATATAGGGGCCCAGACATGGCTACACAGGGCACCCTTAGTACTTGTCCTAATATATAAAGGACCCAGACATGACTACACAGTGCACCCTTAGTACTTGTCCTAATATATATGGGGAGCAAGACATGACTACACAGTGCACCCTTTGTACTTGTCCTAATATACAGGGGACCCAGACATAGCTACACAGTGCACCCTTAGTAATTGTCCTAATATATATGGGACCCAGACATGACTACACAGAGCACCCTTAGTACTTGTCCTAATATATAGGGGACCCAGACATGACTACACAGTGCACCCTTAGTACTTGTCCTAATATATAGGGGACCCAGACATGACTACACAGTGCACCCTTAGTACTTGTCCTAATATACAGGGGACCAAGACATAGCTAGACACTGCACCCTTAGGACTTGTCCTAATATATATGGGACCCAGACATGACTACAGAGTGCACCCTTAGTACTTGTCCTAATACATAGGGACCCAGACATGGCTACACAGGGCACGCTTAGTACTTGTCCTAATATATAGGGGACCCAGATATTACTTCACAGCACACCCTTAGAGCTTGTCCTAATATATAGAAGCCCAGACATGACTACACAGTGCACCCTTAGTACTTGTCCTAATATACAGGGGACCAAGACATAGCTAGACGCTGCACCCTTAGTACTTGTCCTAATATATATGGGACACAGACATGACTACAGAGTGCACCCTTAGTACTTGTCCTAATATATAGGCGCCCAGACATGGCTACACAGGGCACCCTTAGTACTTGTCCTAATATATAGGCGCCCAGACATGACTACACAGTGCTCTCTTAGTACTTGTCCTAATTTATAGGAGACCCAGACATGACTACACAGCGCACCCTTATTACTTGTCCTAATATATAGGGGACCAAGACATAGCTAGACACTGCACCCTTAGTACTTGTCCTAATATATATGGGACCCAGACATGACTACAGAGTGCACCCTTAGTGCTTGTCCTAATATACAGGGGACCCAGACATAGCTACACAGTGCACCCTTAGTACTTGTCCTAAAAAATAGGAGACCCAGACATGGCTGCACAGTGCACCCTTAGTACTTGTCCTAATATATAGGGGCCCAGACATGACTACACAGTGAACCATTAGTACTTGTCCTAATATATAGGGCCCCTGACATGGCTACACAGTGCATCGTTAGTACTTGTCCTAATATATAGGGACCAGACATGACTACACAGTGCACCGTTAGTACTAGTCCTAATATATAGGGGCCCAGACATGACTACACAGCGCATCGTTAGTACTAGTCCTAGTATAGAGGGGACCGAGACATGACTACACAGTGAACCCTTAGTACTTGTCCTAATTTATAAGGACCCAGACATGGCTACACATTGCACCGTTAGTACTAGTCCTATTATATAGGGGCCCAGACATGACTACACAGTGCACCGTTAGTACTAGTCGTAGTATAGAGGGGACCGAGACATGACTACACAGTGAACCCTTAGTACTTGTCCTAATATATAGGGACCCAGACATGGCTACACAGTGCACCGTTAGTACTTGTCCTAATATATCAGGACCCAGACATGGCTACACAGTGCACCCTTAGTACTTGTCCTAATATATAGGGGACCCAGACATTACTTCACAGCGCACCCTTAGAACTTGTCCTTATATATATGGGGACCCAGACATGACTACACAGTGCACTCTTAGTGCTTGTCCTAATATATAGGGGACCCAGACATGACTACACAGTGCACCCTTAGTACTCGTCCTAATATGTATGGGGACCCAGACATGGCTACACAGGGCACCCTTAGTACTAGTCTTAATATATAGGAAACCCAGACATGGCTGCACAGTGCACCCTTAGTACTTGTCCTAATATATAGAGGACCCAGACATGACTACACAGTGCATCGTTAGTACTTGTCCTAATATATATGAGGACCCAGACATGGCTACACAGGGCACCCTTAGTTCTTGTCCTAATATATAGGGGACCAAACATGTCTACACAGTGCACCCTTAGTACTTGTCGTAATATATAGGAGACCCAGACATGACTACACAGTGCACCCTTAGTACTTGTCCTAATATATAGGGGACCCAGACATGACTACACAGTGCACCCTTAGTACTTGTCCTAATATATAGGGGCCCAGGCATGACTACACAGTGCACCGTTAGTAACTGTTCTAATATATAGGGGCCCAGACATGGCTACACAGTGCACCGTTAGTACTTGTCCTACTATATAGGGGCCCCAACATGGCTACACAGTGCATCGTTAGTACTTGTCCTAATATATAGGGGCCCAGACATGACTACACAGGGCACCCTTAGTATTTGTCCTAATATATAGTAGACCCAGACATGGCTACACAGTGCACTCTTAGTCCTTTTTCGAATATATAGGGGCCCAGACATAAGTTCACAGTGCACCGTTACTACTAGTCCTAATATATAGGGGCCCAGACATGACTATACAGTGCACCCTTAGTACTTGTCCTAATATATAGGGAACCGAGACATGAATACACAGTGCACCCTTAGTACTTGTCCTAATATATAGTGGACCCAGACATGACTACACAGTGCACCCTTAGTACTTGTCCTAATACATTGGGGACCCAGACATGACTACACAGTGCACCGTTAGTACTTGTCCTAATATATAGTGGACCCAGACATGACTACACAGTGCAGCCTTAGTACTTGTCTTACTATATAGGGGACCCAGAGATGGCTACACAGTGCACCGTTAGTACTTGTCCTAATATATAGGGGACCCAGACATGACTACACAGTGCACCGTTAGTACTTGTCCTAATATATGGGGGATCCAGACATGACTACACAGTGCAGCCTTAGTACTTTTCCTAGTATATAAGGGACCCAGACATGACTACACAGTGCACCCTTAGTACTTGTCCTAAAAAATAGGAGACCCAGACATGGCTGCACAGTGCACCCTTAGTACTTGTCCTAATATATAGGGGCCCAGACATGACTACACAGTGAACCATTAGTACTTGTCCTAATATATAGGGCCCCTGACATGGCTACACAGTGCATCGTTAGTACTTGTCCTAATATATAGGGACCAGACATGACTACACAGTGCACCGTTAGTACTAGTCCTAATATATAGGGGCCCAGACATGACTACACAGCGCATCGTTAGTACTAGTCCTAGTATAGAGGGGACCGAGACATGACTACACAGTGAACCCTTAGTACTTGTCCTAATTTATAAGGACCCAGACATGGCTACACATTGCACCGTTAGTACTAGTCCTATTATATAGGGGCCCAGACATGACTACACAGTGCACCGTTAGTACTAGTCGTAGTATAGAGGGGACCGAGACATGACTACACAGTGAACCCTTAGTACTTGTCCTAATATATAGGGACCCAGACATGGCTACACAGTGCACCGTTAGTACTTGTCCTAATATATCAGGACCCAGACATGGCTACACAGTGCACCCTTAGTACTTGTCCTAATATATAGGGGACCCAGACATTACTTCACAGCGCACCCTTAGAACTTGTCCTTATATATATGGGGACCCAGACATGACTACACAGTGCACTCTTAGTGCTTGTCCTAATATATAGGGGACCCAGACATGACTACACAGTGCACCCTTAGTACTCGTCCTAATATGTATGGGGACCCAGACATGGCTACACAGGGCACCCTTAGTACTAGTCTTAATATATAGGAAACCCAGACATGGCTGCACAGTGCACCCTTAGTACTTGTCCTAATATATAGAGGACCCAGACATGACTACACAGTGCATCGTTAGTACTTGTCCTAATATATATGAGGACCCAGACATGGCTACACAGGGCACCCTTAGTTCTTGTCCTAATATATAGGGGACCAAACATGTCTACACAGTGCACCCTTAGTACTTGTCGTAATATATAGGAGACCCAGACATGACTACACAGTGCACCCTTAGTACTTGTCCTAATATATAGGGGACCCAGACATGACTACACAGTGCACCCTTAGTACTTGTCCTAATATATAGGGGCCCAGGCATGACTACACAGTGCACCGTTAGTAACTGTTCTAATATATAGGGGCCCAGACATGGCTACACAGTGCACCGTTAGTACTTGTCCTACTATATAGGGGCCCCAACATGGCTACACAGTGCATCGTTAGTACTTGTCCTAATATATAGGGGCCCAGACATGACTACACAGGGCACCCTTAGTATTTGTCCTAATATATAGTAGACCCAGACATGGCTACACAGTGCACTCTTAGTCCTTTTTCGAATATATAGGGGCCCAGACATAAGTTCACAGTGCACCGTTACTACTAGTCCTAATATATAGGGGCCCAGACATGACTATACAGTGCACCCTTAGTACTTGTCCTAATATATAGGGAACCGAGACATGAATACACAGTGCACCCTTAGTACTTGTCCTAATATATAGTGGACCCAGACATGACTACACAGTGCACCCTTAGTACTTGTCCTAATATATTGGGGACCCAGACATGACTACACAGTGCACCGTTAGTACTTGTCCTAATATATAGTGGACCCAGACATGACTACACAGTGCAGCCTTAGTACTTGTCTTACTATATAGGGGACCCAGAGATGGCTACACAGTGCACCGTTAGTACTTGTCCTAATATATAGGGGACCCAGACATGACTACACAGTGCACCGTTAGTACTTGTCCTAATATATGGGGGATCCAGACATGACTACACAGTGCAGCCTTAGTACTTTTCCTAGTATATAAGGGACCCAGACATGACTACACAGTGCAGCCTTAGTACTTGTCCTAATATATAGGGGACCCAGACATGACTACACAGTGCACCCTTAGTACTTGTCCTAATATATAGTGGACCCAGACATGGCTACACAGTGCACCCTTAGTACTTGTCCTAATATATAGGGGACCTAGACATGACTGCACAGTGCAGCCTTAGTACTTGTCCTAATATATAGGGGACCCAGACATAGCTACACAGGGCACCATTAGTACTTGTCCTAATATATAGGGGATCCAGACATGGCTACACAGTGCACCCTTAGTACTTGTCCTAATATATAGGGGACCCAGACATGACTACACAGTGCAGCCTTAGTACTTGTCCTAGTATATAAGGGACCCAGACATGACTACACAGTGCAGCCTTAGTACTTGTCCTAATATATAGGGGACCCAAACATGACTACACAGTGCACCGTTAGCACTTGTCCTAATATATAGGGGATCCAGACATGGCTACACAGTGCACCCTTAGTACTTGTCCTAATATATAGGGGACCCAGACATGACTACACAGTGCAGCCTTAGTACTTGTCCTAGTATATAAGGGACCCAGACATGACTACACAGTGCAGCCTTAGTACTTGTCCTAATATATAGGGGACCCAAACATGACTACACAGTGCAGCCTTAGTACTTGCCGTAATATATTGGGGACCTAGACATGACTACACAATGCACCGTTAGTAGGTGTCCTAATATATAGGGGAGCCAGACATGACTACACAGTGCAGCTTTAGTACTTGTCCTAATATATAGGGGGCCCACAAATGGCTACACAGTGCACCCTTAGTACTTGTCCTAATATGCAGGGGAACAAAGATATGGCTACACAGTGCACCCTTAGTACTTGTCCTAATATGCAGGGGACCCAGACATGGCTACACAGTGCACACTTAGTACTTGTCCTAATATGTAGGAGACCAGATATGGCTACACAGTGCACCCTTAGTACTTGTCCTAATATATAGGAGACCAGATATGGCTACACAGTGCACCCTTAATACTTGTCCTAATATATAGGGGACCCAGACATGGCTACACAGTGCACCCTTAGTACTTGTCCTAATATGCAGGGGACTAAGACATGGCTACACAGTGCACCCTTAGTACTTGTCCTAATATATAGGAGACCACACATGGCTAAACAGTGCACCCTTAGTAATTGTCCTAATATATAGGAGACCAGATATGGCTACACAGTGCACCCTTAGTACTTGTCCTCATATATAGGGGACCAGACATGACTACACAGTGCACCCTTAGTACTTGTCCTAATATATAGGGAACCCAGACATGACTACACAGTGCACCCTTAGTAATTGTCCTAATATATAGGAGACCAGATATGGCTACACAGTGCACCCTTAGTACTTGTCCTAATACATAGGAGACCAGACATGGCTACACAGTGCACCCTTAGTACTTGTCCTAATATATAGGGGACCAGATATGGCTACACAGTGCACCCTTAGTACTTGTCCTAATATGCAGGGGACCAAGACATGGCTACACAGTGCACCCTTAGTACTTGTCCTAATATATAGGAGACCCAATATAGCTACACAGTGCACCCTTAGTACTTGTCCTAATATACAGGAGACCCAGACATGACTACACAGTGCACCCTTAATACTTGTCCTAATATATTGGAGACCAGACATGGCTAAACAGTGCACCCTTAGTACTTGTCCTAATATATAGGAGACCACACATGGCTAAACAGTGCACCCTTAGTAATTGTCCTAATATATAGGAGACCAGATATGGCTACACAGTGCACCCTTAGTACTTGTCCTCATATATAGGGGACCAGACATGACTACACAGTGCACCCTTAGTACTTGTCCTAATATATAGGGAACCCAGACATGACTACACAGTGCACCCTTAGTAATTGTCCTAATATATAGGAGACCAGATATGGCTACACAGTGCACCCTTAGTACTTGTCCTAATACATAGGAGACCAGACATGGCTACACAGTGCACCCTTAGTACTTGTCCTAATATATAGGGGACCAGATATGGCTACACAGTGCACCCTTAGTACTTGTCCTAATATGCAGGGGACCAAGACATGGCTACACAGTGCACCCTTAGTACTTGTCCTAATATATAGGAGACCCAATATAGCTACACAGTGCACCCTTAGTACTTGTCCTAATATACAGGAGACCCAGACATGACTACACAGTGCACCCTTAATACTTGTCCTAATATATAGGAGACCAGACATGGCTCCACAGGGCACAGTTAGTACTTGTTCTAATATATAGGGACTCAGACATGGCTACACAGGGCACCATTAGTACTTGTCCTAATATATAGGGACCCAGACATGGCTACACAGTGCACCCTTAGTACTTGTTCTAATATACAGGAGACCCAATATGGCTATACAGTGCACCCTTAGTACTTGTCCTAATATATAGGGGGCCAGACATGACTACACAGGGCACCCATAGTACTTGTCCTAATATGCAGGGGACCAAGACATGGCTACACAGGGCACCCTTAGTACTTGTACTAATATATAGGGGGCCAGACATGGCTACACAGGGCACCCATAGTACTTGTCCTAATGTATAGGAGACCAGACATGGCTATACAGTGCACCCTTAGTACTTGTCCTAATATATAGGAGACCAGATATGGGTACACAGTGCACCCTTAGTACTTGTCCTAATATGCAGGGGACCCAGACATGGCTACACAGTGCACGCTTAGTACTTGTCCTAATATATATGGGACCCAGACATGACTACACAGTGCACCCTTAGTACTTGTCCTAATATATAGGAGACCAGACATGACTACACAGTGCTCCCTTAGTACTTGTCCTAATATATAGGGACCCAGACATGACTACACAGTGCACCCTAATGCTTGTCCTAATACACAGGGGACCCAGACATGACTACACAGTACACCCTTAGTACTTGTCCTAATATATAAGGACCCAGACATGACTACACAGTGCACCCTTAGTACTTGTCCTAATATATAGGGGACCAGACATGGCTACACAGTGCACCCTTAGTACTTGTCCTAATATACAGGAGACCCAGACATGACTACACAGTGCACCCTTAGTACTTGTCCTAATATATAGGGGGCCCAGACATGACTTCACAGTGCACCTTTAGTACTTGTCCTAATATGCAGGGGACCCAGACGTGACTACAGAGTGCACCATTAGTACTTGTCCTAATATATAGGGGACCCAGACATGGCTACACAGTGCACCCTTAGTACTTGTCCTAATATATAGGAGACCAGATATGGCTACACAGTGCACCCTTAGTACTTGTCCTAATATATAGGGACCCAGACATGACTACACAGTGCACCCTTAGTACTTGTCCTAATATATAGGAGACCAGATATGGGTACACAGTGCACCCTTAGTACTGGTCCTAATATGCAGGGGACCCAGACATGGCTACACAGTACAGCCTTAGTACTAGTCCTAATATATTGGAGACCCAATATGGCTACACACTGTACCCTTAATACTTGTCCTAATATATAGGAGACCAGATATGGCTACACAGTGCACCCTTAGTACTGGTCCTAAAATGCAGGGGACCAAGACATGGCTACACTGGGCACCCTTAGTACTTGTCCTAATATATAGGAGACCAGATATGGGTACACAGTGCACCCTTAGTACTTGTCCTAATATATAGGAGACCAGATATGGCTACACAGTGCACCCTTAGTACTTGTCCTATTATGCAGGGGACCCAGACATGGCTACACAGTGCACCCTTAGTACTTGTCCTAATATATAGGAGACCCAATATGGCTACACAGTGCACCCTTAGTACTTTTCCTAATACATAGGGACCCAGACATGACTACACAGTGCACCCTTAGTACTTGTCCTAATATATAGGGACCCAGACATGACTACACAGTGCACCCTTAGTACTTGTCCTAATATATAGTAGACCAGATATGGGTACACAGTGCACCCTTAGTACTTGTCCTAATATATAGGGGACCCAGACATGGCTACACAGTGCACCCTTAGTACTTGTCCTAATATGCAGGGGAACAATGACATGGCTACACAGTGCACCCTTAGTACTTGTCCTAATATGCAGGGGACCAAGACATGGCTACACAGTGCACCCTTAGTACTTGTCCTAATATATAGGAGACCCAGACATGGCTATACAGTGCACCCTTAGTACTTGTCCTAATATATAGGAGACCAGATATGGCTACACAGTGAACCCTTAGTACTTGTCCTAATATATAGGAGACCAAATATGGGTACATAGTGCACCCTTAGTACTTGTCCTAATATATCGGAGACCCAGTATGACTACACAGTGCACCCTGAGTACTTGTCCTAATATATAGGGGACCAGACATGGCTACACAGTGCACCCTTAGTACTTGTCCTAATATACAGGAGACCCAGACATGACTACACAGTGCACCCTTATTACTTGTCCTAATATATAGGGACCCAGACATGACTACACAGTGCACCTTTAGTACTTGTCCTAATATGCAGGGGACCCAGACGTGACTACACAGTGCACCCTTAGTACTTGTCCTAATATATAGGAGACCAGATATGGCTACACAGTGCACCCTTAGTACTTGTTCTAATATATAGGGACCCAGACATGACTACACAGTGCTCCCTTAGTACTTGCCGTAATATATAGGAGACCAGATATGACTACACAGTGCACCCTTAGTACTTGTCCTAATATATAGGAACCCAGACATGACTACACAGTGCACCCTTAGTACTTGTCCTAATATATAGGGTAGCAAGACATGGCTACACAGTGCACCCTTAGTACTTGTCCTAATATATAGGAGACCAAATATGGGTACATAGTTCACCCTTAGTACTTGTCCTAATATATAGGGACCCAGACATGGCTACACAGTGTACCCTTAGTACTTGTCCTAATACATAAGGGGCGCAGACATGGCTACACAATACAGCCTTAGTACTTGTCTTAATATGCAGGGACCAAGACATGGCTACACAGTGCACCCTTTGTTCCCCTGCATATTAGGAGAAGTAGTAAGACATGGCTACACAGTGCACCCTTAGTACTTCTCCTAATATGCAGGGGACCGAGACATGGCTACACAGTGCACCCTTAGTACTTGTCCTAATATACAGGAGACCCAGACATGGCTACACAGTGCACGCTTTGTACTTGTCCTAATATATAGGAGACCAGATACGGCTACACAGTGCACCCTTAGTACTTGTCCTAATATGCAGGGGACCAAGACTTGGCTACACAGTGCACCCTTAGTACTGGTCCTAATATGCAGGGGACCAAGACATTGCTACACAGTGCACCCTTAGTACTTGTCCTAATATACAGGAGACCCAGACATGGCTACACAGTGCACCCTTAGTACTTGTCCTAATATACAGGAGACCCAGACATGGCTACACAGTGCACCCTTAGTACTTGTCCTAATATACAGGAGACCCAGACATGGCTACACAGTGCACCGTTAGTACTTGTCCTAATATATAGAGGACTCAGACATGGCTACACAGTGCACCCTTAGTACTTGTCCTAATATACAGAGGACCCAGACATGGCTACACAGTGCACCCTTAGTACTTGTCCTAATATGCAGGGGAACAAAGACATGGCTACACAGTGCACCCTTAGTACTTGTTCTAATATGCAGGGGAACAAAGACATGGCTACACAGTGCACCCTTAGTACTTGTCCTAATATGCAGGGGACCAAGACATGGCTACACAGTGCACCCTTAGTACTTGTCCTAATATATAGGAGACCAGACATGGCTACACAGTGCACCCTTAGTACTTGTCATAATATATAGGGGACTAGACATGGCTACACAGTGCACCCTTAGTACTTATACTAATATATAGGAGACCAGACATGGCTGCACAGTACACCCTTAGTACTTGTCCTAATATATAGGGGACCCAGACATGGCTACACAGTGCACCCTTAGTACTTGTCCTAATATACAGGGGGCCCAGACATGGCTACACAGTGCACCCTTAGTACTTGTTCTAATACATGAGGCGCGCAGACATGGCTACACAGTACAGACTTAGTACTTGTCCTAATATATAGGAGACCCAATATGGCTACACAGTGCACCCTTAGTACTTGTCCTAATATATAGGAGACCAGACATGGCTACACAGTGCACCCTTAGTACTTATCCTAATATACAGGAGACCAGATATAACTACACAGTGCACCCTTAGTACTTATCCTAATATACAGGAGACCAGACATTACTACACAGTGCACCCTTAGTACTTGTCTTAATATGCAGGGGACCAAGACATGGCTACACAGTGCACCCTTAGTACTTGTCCTAATATGCAGAGGAACAAAGACATGGCTACACAGTGCACCCTTAGTACTTGTCCTAATATATAGGAGCCCAGACATGGTTACACAGTGCACCCTTAGTACTTGTCCTAATATATAGGAGACCAGATATGGGTACACAGAGCACCCTTAGTACTTGTCCTAATATATAGGAGACCAGACATGGCTCCACAGGGCACCCTTAGTACTTGTCATAATATATAGGAGACCCAATATGGCTACACAGTGTACCCTTAGTACTTGTCCTAATATACAGGAGACCCAGACATGACTACACAGTGCACCCTTAGTACTTGTCCTAATATATAGGGGACCCAGACATGGCTACACAGTTCACCCTTAGTACTTGTCCTAATATATAGGGGACCAAGACATGGCCACACAGTGCACCCTTAGTACTTGTCCTAATATATAGGGGCCCAGACATGGCTACACAGTGCACCCTTAGTACTTGTCCTAATATATAGGAGACCCAATATGGCTACACAGTGCACCCTTAGTACTTGTCCTAATATGCAGGAGACCCAGACATGACTACACAGTTCACCCTTAGTACTTCTCCTAATATATAGGAGACCCAGACATGGCTCCACAGGGCACAGTTAGTACTTGTTCTAATATATAGGGACTCAGACATGGCTACATAGTGCACCCTTAGTACTTGTCCTAATATACAGGGGACCCAGACATGACTACACAGTGCACCCTTAGTACTTGTCCTAATATATAGGGACCCAGACATGACTACACAGGACACGCTTAGTACTTTTCCTAATATACAGGAGACCCAGACATGACTACACAGTGCACCCTTAGTACTTGTCCTAATATATAGGGGACCCAGACATGACTACACAGTGTACCCTTAGTACTTGTCTTAATATATAGGGGACCCAGACATGGCTACACAGTGCACCCTTAGTACTTGTCCTAATATATAGGGACCCAGACATGACTACACAGTGCACCCTTAGTACTTGTCCTAATATATAGGAGCCCAGACATGACTACACAGTGCACCCTTAGTACTCGTCCTAATATACAGGGGGCCCAGACATGGCTACACAGTGCACCCTTAATACTTGTCCTAATATATAGGGCACCCACACATGACTACACAGTGCACCCTTAGTACTTGTTCTAATACATAAGGGGCCCAGACATGGCTACACACCTCACCCTTCATACTTGCCCATACTTGTTGCCCTGCTATGTGCCCCCACTCTTCACCCTGATGTGGAAACTACATATGAGCAGCCACACATAGATATTTCAGGGTGCAGACGGCTTGGGCGGCACAGAATGGCACTGTGGGCCACATGTGGCCTGCGGGCGGTATGTTGTGCACCCCTGGCTTACAGTACCAGTAGAGTAACATCCTGGTTTGTGATATAAGTGCTTCCATAAGGCAGGGTCCTAAAATACACCTTGGTGAACACTTTGGTATTTATTACGGTTTTAGCTGTTTTTCCCCTTTGGTTTGCTCCCATATAGTTCTAGTGTGGAGACGAGGCTACTGACCAAAAGCTGGTAGAGAAGTCCAAGTTTATGTAGCTTTTTGTGCACTAATGAAAGAGCCTCTTCATCTTTCCAGTTCCTGTGTGATCATACCCAGTGGGCTCCGGGCAAACAGATGAACAACTCTGATGCCGCTTGGCAAATGGGAAAACCAAGTATCAGATGGGAAAAGTCCCTCTAGAAGAAAACTACAAACCCTACAGGATATAATTTAGGTTTATTCAGCAACATCCTGAGTCCTCCACAAATCACCTTAGTGTTGAAGTAAATAAGACGAGGAGGAGGAGGGTACGCAGCTGAAGATTCTCTGTATGTCTGCAAGACTGCATGGAGCACAGAAGTGGGATATATATGGATGGTTCCGGGGTCTTTGTAAATTGTATACAGAGCTATGGGGGACTATAGATGCACTATGACCTCAAGTCGTCTTACAAAACAGCCCCTCTCTTGAACACGGCCTGTGTGTATTGGAGGTCTTTCTTATTCAAAAGTAAGGGGTGACGTGCAATACCAGCCACTAGCAGTGGACAAGAGGGGCGCTAATATTGGAAAAAAGACATTTAAAAGTGTGAAGATTTGACTGAACTATCTGCCACCATTCATAGTTACAGTTTATAGGTGACCCATATTAATACTCCTGTTCTGCAGTTCCTCAGACTGTAATTAAAGGGGTTTTCCTGATGCTACAATAAAGTATTAATCTTGCCTTTCTCATATTACATGTATGGCTTTGAATACCTTCACATCCTTTTTTTTTTTTTTTACAAATTTGAGCCTGTTCCACGATGCTGGGGGGTCCTCCATTCGTTGGGTTGGTTGTTTGTATCCTTGCCTTCTGGTCTGCAGCAGTTTCTGACTCCTATGGCTCCATTTTACACAATACACAGCACTGGCATCTCAGCCAAATTGTGAAACCACCCACTGCATCCCCCTCATACTCATCAAGCCCACCCACTGTATCTCTCACCGCCATCTTGGAATCATCTGTACTCCTGCATTCATGATTAGCTAAGTGCTGGCTGTAATTGGCTGAGTGCTCAGCCAATCAGCACAGCCCTTTCAGGAGGCCGGGATTTTTAAATTCCCGCCTGCTGAAAGTGCTGGACAGCAGTGCAGGGGAGCCAGCCGGAGGACGTGCCTGAGCGGCAGAGAGGTGAATAAATTTTTTTTGTTTTTTTTTTAACCAGCTAATGATGATTTTCAGGGAAGGGCTTATATTTCAAGCCGTTCCCCGAAAATCATGCTGCGGGGCTTGCTACAAACCACTGCTTTCAATGGTGCTGGCAGCAGTGCCAACCCCATTGAAAGCAATGGGATAGCATGCTGGACTTCTGCCACAGCTGTGACAGCTGTGGCAAAAGTCAGCGGTCTTCTCCCTATGTTTTCAATGGGGCTAGTGCTGCTGCCGCTGGCCCCATGGAAAACACTAGCGATATCCCAGCGTTTTTCTTGCGCTGCAAGGCGAGTGTTTTCTCTCACTCTCGCAGCGCAAGAGAGAAAAAACCGCTAGTGGGTGTCCGCCCTTAGTCGGGCTTTACTCTTCTCACCTTTTAAAAATCACGTTCAAACCTGCTGTGAGCCAATCATCATGGGAATGCAGCGGGAACAAAACTCTCATGTACTTTACAATACTTCCAGTTTATTTACCACATTCAGTAAACCAACATGAAGAAACGACAGCAGTAACATCAGTGTAAGGAACAGAAGGAAATGGGCCCTCTAAAAGGAAGAAATATAACAGGTGAACGGAGATGAATAAATATGACTATTTACATGATATCCTCTATTAGACTCATCAGATACTGATGGGAAGCGATGGAACATTGGTCCACCGATAGCACCTTGTGAGTCGGCTCTTGGTCCCCCATAATGGTGCAGTTGGATTTATATCATATCTGTTCCCATATAGTGAAGCCACTTAGTTCCTCTTGCATAAAGATGGCGGCTGCTCTTGGATTGGCGCGCTTCTTCGTTTTACTTTTTTAAAATGTCCTCTTGCATTATGAGGCACAATGTAACGGCGCCGTTCTTCTGTCAAGCTGCAAGGATCTTCCCGCGATTCTCTTCATAATGCTGAATCATCTCCTCCATGTTCTTATCGGCATCTATCACTGAAGTATCCCTAAAATAGCACAATGTGAGATCAGTGCCGGTCCGACCGTGGAGATCACCACCAGTCATAAGAATGAAGGAGCCAATGATGGCGATAGGGCTGAGCTGCAATACCCAACACTGCCAATAGAGGAGAGCAGAAATGTGTCTACACTATAAGGGGCAGCAGCTCTCCTACAGGTATCTTGGCCCTCCATTCTTGTGATCAGTATGGGTCACAGCGACTGGATAGTCGTCCTGCTTAAACATGGCAGAAAGATGATGCAGAACAATTTGCTCACTCGTCATTTTGCTTCCGCTCAACTAAAAAATAGTCGCTGATTGATCAAAAGTCATCTGGTGTAAAGTCGCACTGGAACGAATTATGAACAAATTTGAATGGAGATCCCCCTACAAACAATATTTTGGCGAACGACTAATGAACAATCATCCCTCTATGTAAAGGTAAATAAACAACTGCTGTTCATAGACTTCAGAGACTTTTTCGGAGTGATGAGCTGAGTAATAGTTGCTCCGTGTAAAAGATGCCTTGTATTGTGTGATATTGGGAAGTCGTCATATTTATCCAGAGACCAGGAACTATTACTTACCCCCTATTGATCGCTAGATTTTTTAGTTCATCCCTTGCTCTCTACCTGCAGGTCCTCATCTTCTACTCACTAGCTTACGGCACTCTCCAACCACACAGACCAGAGTAACTATGGACTAGCTGTGCGACCGTCTGACATGGTTATTAGCAACATATTATCGTGTTTCTACGAAAATAAGACCCTGTCATATTAATTTTTGCCCCAAAAGAGGCTCTAGGTTTTATTTTCAGAGGATGTCTTATTAAACGTACCTAGGAGATTTGGTGCAGGTCCCTCCCACTGCTGTTTGGAGCTTCAATGAGCTGAGCCATGACATTGATTGGCCAATTAATAAATCCTGCCTCCACAATGCGATGGCTGTGATTGGTTCTTCTTGCACTGCTCAGCCAATCACAACCATTGCTTTCTGGAGATGAGATGTTTTTTTCATGAATCCCGTAACCAGAAAGTGATCTTCAGTGGGAGAACGAGGACTGCAGAACGCACGGCGGAGCTCCAGACAGCAGATGGTTGACCCGGACCGAGCCTGCTAGGTAGGTATTCCTTTTTTAATGTAATGCAGCTAAGGCTTATTTTGGGAGTAGGGCTTATATTTAGACCCTCCCCAAAAATCCTGCAAAATCAGGGTAGGGCTTATTTTCAATGTAGATCTTATTTTCGGGGGAAACACCAACAGCATCTCCATGTCCCGGACTTACTGACTGCTGCTTTTTAGGTTGAGTTCACACACTGCAGAACTGTTGCAGTAGTTTGGTACCAAAGTTCTGCAACAATGCATAGTGCAATGTAAATGAATCACAGTGGGGAAAATCTGCAGCAGAAAACAGACATGCAGCCGATTTTCAAAACAAATGTGAAAGCGTGATGGATTTTCCCCAGATTTCATTCATTGCGATGCCAGGGCTGAATTATGTGTTGGACACAAACACTAAAATCCACATGCAGGTTTTGGTGCAGATTTCCTCTTTGATGTCTGCACATAGCCTTAGGCCACCTGCAGACGAGCGGGTCGGATCCGGCGGCGAGAATTCTCGCCGCAGGACCCGACCCGAGCGTCTGCAGAGACGAGCGCGTACACGCCCGCGCCCGGCGGCCCCGGTTCATTCATGTGCCGGGGTGAGTGAGGTTTCTGTGCGAGGCTCTGCGAGCCCCGCACAAAAATAGGACATGCCGCGGTTTGTTTGCTGCGCGAGATTTTGTGCGGCCAAACCGCGGCCGTCTGCAGAGGAGTGCGTATTGTAATGCTCTCCTATGCAAGCTTTCAGTGGCGGAAATCCCGCCGCGGGATTTCCGCCCGTGTGAAGGCGGCCTTACACTTCTGATTATTTCAGCCCCCCCCAGCTTGCAGCCCTCCGACTCCTGGTGAACTGTTCCATCTGTCCGCTGCCATCTGGGGAAAGCTTCTTCCAGGGCTTAAACAGACGGGCGCATGCGCAAAAACACTCGCCGCTACAGAGCGTGTTAGAACATGAACCAGCGGAAAGACTTTTTTTAACTGTTCGAATTCCAGGCCATTGGGCCTGAGAGAAAAAATAAACCTGAAAGATAGGACAAGTTGTATCTTTTCTGGCGTGTAGTAATATCTCATGAGAATTACGCTAGACAAAATGAAACCATGGAAATCAATGATTTTGCTTCATCACGTTTCACGTCCGCAAAAAGCTCCACAAGCACGGCCATCTGTTTAACCTCTTAATAGGAGGAAAGTGCTCATTAGTTTGGCCACAATGAACTGAGGCTTCGGGGAGACCTGGTCACAAAAGTTTATCTGACTGACTGATTTGAGGGGCATGGGCTGGGGAACAAGTGGTTGAACAGGGGGAAAAGGACCTACAGGGGAAAAGTGGCACAGGGAGAAAGAGGGACATTGGACACAGGAGGTGGGGCAAGTGGTGGTACATGGGATTGTATGGGTGGGGACAAATGGTTTCACAGGGCAAGATGGGGCACGGGGGAGAAGTAGTACCGCGGGTAAAGGAGACATGGGGAGGAGGGCCAAGTTGAAACATGGGGAGACAAATGGTGGCACAGCAGGAGAAGAGCCATGTGAGGGACAACAGATAGAAGAGAAGCACATATGGGGAGGAGGGGCAAGTGGTGTCATGGGCAAAGTATTAGATTTATTATCTTAATTGACAATTTTTTGGATCCAATTCTTCTAAAATGAGTTTGCATCTCTTTTTTTTAATGAGGATATACCAGGGTTTGCTTATATTGGCTATCGACAGGATAGGTGATGAAGCTCTAATCAGTGAGGGTCTATCATTCCCAAGAATTGGGGTCCTGTGTCCCCATTTTCCTAACTGTGGGCTCTCTATACCCTCTACAGAGACGTGGAGATGGCATCTTAGCAGTGGTTGCACATGCACAGTGCAGCTCCATTTATTTCAATGGCGATGATGAAAATAGCTAGTACAAGCACTCAGGGGTCTGCATTAAAGAACAATGGAGCAGCTCCACACATGCAGCGACACTGCTCTATTCAATCTACTCCTCACTCTGCGGAGGGGTGAAGGCAGGCAGTGAGCCCAGAGTGACAGAAGAGGGCTTAAACAGGCAGACCTTTCAGACTCTTATTCTGGAGACCACAAGGGGTCTTCAGTGATGAGACCCCCACCAATCAGACTTGCATCACCTGTGGATAGGCCCTATTGGAGATAGATTGGGCAGTCAGTGTCTAAACCAGGCCTGCACAACATATGGCACGTTGGCCACAAGTGGCCCAGCAGAGGTTTTCTGGCAGCCTGTGACATGGCTGTGATGTCAAGAGACTAGTCGCTCACCTCTTAATATAGTCATGCCACAGTCCGTGGCACAGTCATGTCACGCTAACCGCTAGCTATGAATTTTACCAGATAAAGGGACTTCAGCCATGCTCAGCAGCAAAGTAGGGGATAGCGGGAGTCAGATGTGTGACTTGAACATTACCTTGAACATGCAGCTGATGCCCGCTATCCCTTCCCTTGTTGATTGACCAATTCAATTCAGGGAAGGTCCTTTAGTCCCGGGGAGCACTGCTGCAGCGATGGAAGAATCTTTCTAAGGGACATTGTAAAAAAAGATCCCCTCCCAGAAGGAGTTGTCAGAATCAAATGAAACTTTCTCTATGTGATTGTAACGTTGATATAAGGGATTACAATATCAGAGCAAAAGGAGCTTTTATTGCAGAAAACTGACCCCTTGAGGGGAGGCTCTAGTCCCTGTTGGGCTCCTCTAGCCTGATTGCAAGATGAGATACGGGCGGGCATGGAGGAATACAGGTTTTGTATGGTAGTCTACCGCATATTGATCCACATTTGCTGTACCTGAACCTCTAGATCTCCTAACAGTCTGGTCAGAATGGTCCAGGTGGCGGGCAATTTCTCTAAAAGACCATTTCGCATCCCAATAATGCATTCCTTCTCATACGCTTTTAACAGAGACAAGTCTCTTTGATTGCGTCTCCCCTGCCTTCCTGCACACAGGACCTCCGACACATCCAATACATCTTTGGAGTCGTGTCCCCCCCAGGCATCCTGTTGTCCTATCCAGCCGAACTGACGAAGGGGTTCTTCCCCGAAATGCGTATTCTATTGCTGGTTTTTAATTTGTGAAAAAATAATAAAAAAGAAGTGCTTTCACCTTCACACATTGGACTTGGATCTACATCTTCTAGTAGCTTAGAGGGTTGCGCCTCCATACCAGTTCTTTTCACATCCTTTTTCGCTACACTCACGCCCACACTGGTGGAGCGTCATCTGGTTGGCAGCACCTCCACCATTCAAAATACTCAATCATTGAAAGCTCTTTGTACTCCATAAACATTCCACCACCCTCACTGGGTCTTGCTCCACCCTTCTTTTTTATTTCCTTTACTCACTACATACAAGGAGCCTCCGAGAGCCTTTTATAGGCCATATGTGTTAGCGCACCATACATCATGGCTGCAACGATACAAGCAAATACAAGTGGCTGCAACACTACTGCAAGCACTGAATATCTGAATTTAAATGGCATTCTTGTTATATTTACTGACATATGAAGATGTGAGGTTCTTAGCACACATTTTGATCAAAACATGTGAGCCCATCTGCCACGTCAAGGCGACCTCTTGTAGATGGGACCTACACTACACTAACCTCTCTTTAGGCCTGCTGGGCTAATCCCTTTAAGTTCTCACTATGGGATGGCATAACATTGAAGGAGGCATAAGGGAAAAGCTGCAGGGGGCGCTAGATTTTATCAGAAGCGCACCACATTGTTCTGATATAATTGTTAAATTGTGGTCTAATGTTTGGGGTCTAAATAGCAAGATGTTTTTTCATGGGATCAGCTGTCTGAGTGCTTTTTTGTGGGGTGAGTTGTGTTTTTCACTGGTACAATTTAATATACCATAAAATATGCAGAAAAACTTTTACAGATTTCTAAGTGGGCTGAAATGAAAAAAAATGCAATTATGCTTTTGGTGTGCACACTTTGGCACAAATTACACAAAAACTTTATTCTGTGTGTGTCAGCACATTTACCACAATTTCCAAACTACATTTTTTTTTTGTTATACTAATTTTAAAAATTGAAATATATAAAAAAAAATAGTTTCTGTTGCTATTTTAAGGCACCATCACTTTTTCATTTTACTGTTGATGCAGCGGATGTGTGGACTCAATTTCTGCAGGATGACTAGTGGTTGTGTAACTTTTTGATCGCTTTATATTTCATATTTTTTCTTGGAGCCAGGGTAATGAAAAAATACAAATCTGGTGTTATGTATTTTTTTCATAATGGTGTTCATCATCTGGGATAAATAATTCAATATTTTAAACGGACTTTTACGCAGGCTGCAATGCAAATTACTTTTCTTTTTTTTTTTAGAAATATAGGACAAGGTTTTTTTTTACTTTTTTCAAAAATTTTTTACACTTATTTTTTTAGGCCTCTATTGGTGCTTGAACTTGGGATCATTAATTCACTTATACAACCCAGGGAAGGCCATTTGGAACATTTAAATGCTGATTAGGTTATTCAAATGCCACTGTAAGAATTGACAGCTGCATTAAAATACTCAACAGCCATAATTGAAGTTATTTCTGATCATAGCTGTTGCTTCTAGGTGTGAATTGTCAAAGACAGGTGGCGCCACTTCAGTTTATGGAGTGAGCTTGGGAGCCAAGTCCATTCCATACAGACCCCACACACATCCCCTGTACTTTTATGGTCGATGTCACCAAGGGGTAAAAAAAAAAAAAAAAATCCGGCCTCCTCCACCCCTTAATAGCCGGCCAACACTCACCTCATTTCCCCATCGCTCATTACATTACTGTTATGGGCGTGAGGAAATGCAATTACCAGTAAATGTGAAATATTCATAGACATGTGCTTAGATGTCATAAGATAAAAAAAAAAATCCGGCCTCCTTCCACCCCTTAATAGCCGGCCATCGCGCACCAATGTGTTTCCTGGTACCCGTGGCAGCACCATCAGCTGCTGCTGTCATTGGTTCGGGGAAATCCATTTACTGGTAAGAAAAAAAAGGTTTTTAGGTACAGCACATGTCAATGAGGCTACGGGGCGCAGATGTTGTGGCGCCTGTACTTACCGCCAGCTGGGTGATACTGCTGGCTCTCTCCTCAGGGGTCCCTCGCCGTCCTTCCTTGTGATGGCGTTGCAGGGGCTCAGGAGGGCCGCTTGCTCAGGTGGTTGTAGAGCCGGTGTCTAAGAGGGTCTTCATGTTAGAGAATGAAAACCCTCTGAACTTGGCCTGGTCTTCCGGTGACAGCTCGGATTGCTTGGCCTCTTCTGCTTCGATGGTGTCTAAGTCGAATTGCTGATGGAATTCCGACTTAGTGGGGGCAGGGATGTGCGGTGGGGCCATCCTCAGGGTTTCCACAGAGTCCCATTCTACATGCTGGAAGAACCGATGACCACGGATGTTCCCATTGACTCCTAGACGCTTGGCTGGATTTTTCTTGAGGAGCTGAAATCAGAAATGTAGTTTTTAATACTAACTACAATTACAAGAATCTGACTAGTAAAGACAATAAAAGCATACAAAATTAGTAACATGCTTACCTGCATTATGATGTTCTTCGCTCCGGAGGTGGACTCATTAAAGAGTTTGTGATGATACTTACGCTCGCCGGTGATCATTTGATTCATGATGACTCCGAATGAAAACCAGTCTACGGCGGCGTTGTACTCCTCTCCGGCGTCCATCTGCCATAAACAGACAACAGTTAGTAAGTTGGGAAATAAGTTCTACATCATTAATAACATAAGTCGTCTGCCCTAAAAGAAAGGCATTACATGGGATATGTGCACTGCTCTAGACTAGCATTGTGTAGAGACCGCAGTCCTCTATTCCATCTCGGACTACTGTCTCCATGATCCACAACCCAAGAACATAAATACACTTATGTCAACAACTGGTAAGAAGATTCTATTCCTCTCACCTCAGGAGCAATATAGTCTTCGGTCCCAGCATAGTCAGTAGCTGTTCGACCTCCAAGCATGTTGTCCAGGGCGAGACCGAAATCGGTGATCTTCAGGTGCCCTGTCTCAGCCACCAAGATGTTTTCGGGCTTCAGGTCTCTGTGGATGATCCCCTTGGCGTGGAGGTGTTGGATGCCGCACACCATCTCCGCAGCGTAGAATCTGTAAGAAAGAGAATAAGTAGTCGGTGTGAGATCCTGAGGAGCGACAAAATACTGTTTCCTAAACTGTAGCTAAAGTATGATTATTGGATGGATCACTAATCATCAGCCATGTAGGAGGAGGCTCGCGATCAGACAATTGTGAGCAAATGGTTGTCATCTGCTGACCAGATCTTTTATGTGAGCATAAAAGTGTTGGCTCACCAGCAGCACATCTCCCCATGTAAACAGCGGAATGTGCCATACTAATGATCTGCTCATGTTAGACCACCTTAACGAGCAACAACCAACATGCTATCTTGTCAGTTGTTGCTTGTTAATAGGCAAAATATGTGCCGTGTAAAACCACCCTAAATCTTTACCTGGAACTGTTGATATCGAGCCGTCCCTTTGACTGTAGGAGTTGATTCAGGTCCCCGCAGCTTAGAAACTCTAATCCTAGTAGAACATGCGTCTGTAATGTAGAAGAGACATGTAAGAAGGTTGGTTAATTAGAAGTTATACTACAAAGTCCACATCTACGGTGCACATACTAGTGATGTGCGATAACATACTTGGAGATATCACA
Source organism: Eleutherodactylus coqui (assembly GCF_035609145.1). Taxonomy (NCBI): domain Eukaryota; kingdom Metazoa; phylum Chordata; class Amphibia; order Anura; family Eleutherodactylidae; genus Eleutherodactylus; species Eleutherodactylus coqui. Next base: position 8,054 of record NW_027102571.1, on the reverse strand, counting down.
CATACTTGGAGATGTGTGATAACAACTATACCTTGGTCTGAAATGCAAATTCTGCATGGATGAGGAAGGGACTTCCTGACGTCATCTGTAACACGCGGTGCTCCACCATCACGTCCGCCAGCTCCACTTCTGCTAGCAGGGCCCTCTTCCTGATCACCTTCACTGCAAACTGCTGGCAGGTAACGATGTCTTCTGCCAGCACAACTTCTCCGTAGGCTCCCCGGCCAAGAACATGATGGAATCGTAGTCGTTCTTGGATGGTTGTAGATGTGGTGCTTCCTGAGCCAGTTGGTCCTCCTAATAGTGAATATAACAGTGAATATACAGGCTATAGGTTATAATAGAGGTAGGTGCCTGCAGCCAGACGGTCAGATACAAGGCCCCTCTGGGAACTGTAGTTGCTACGTTAAAATTGGCCATCATGTGACGGGAGCAGAAGGACAACCACTTTAATACAGAAGATAACATCTTACATAGTCTGTAGGTATTAACTATCACTCCTATAAGGGGCTCAGTATGTATTGTATCTGTATTATGGACATGTGACTTAGGCTTTAGATGCATATTTTACTAATTTGGGCCTTATTTGCCTAGTTATGTGATCAGTAACTGTATATATTGTGTAAAAAATAAATAAATAACACATCAGACCCCATAAGACAGCAGGAAAACCTTCTCTTATGGAAAGATTGTCCTGCTTACTCTTGGGTTCCATTGGATTTTTGGTATCAAGTATACAGCACTTAGGTACAACAATACAGCTGAGGCAAATGTCTGGACACACACGTTTAACTGGTATAATAACGAGATAATTTACTTCCGATGTGTAAAAGTATTAATTGGGGAGGTGGCTGCATTTCTTGGTGGAGGAGATGTTTTAGGAGGCCATTTTGACATCCAACATATTGAATTAGCTTAGGTTTTCCAAATAAGAAGGGGTCATAGAATGGTAGAGTTGGAAGGGACCTCCAGGGTCATCGGGTCCAACCCCCTTCTCAGGATCACTAAATCACCCCAGACAGATGTTTTTCCAGCCTTTGTTTGAACACTTCCATTTGAGGAGAACTCACCACCTGCCGTGGTAACCTGTTCCACTCATTGATCACCCTCACTGTCTAATATCTAATTTGTGTCTCCTCCCTTTCAGTTTCATCCCATTGCTTCTAGTCTTTCCTTGTACAGATGAGAATAGGGCTTATCCCTCTGCACTGTGACAGCCCTTCAGATATTTGTAGACCGCTATTAAGTCTCCTCTCAGCCTAAACATTCCCAGATCCTTTGATCATTCCTCATAGGACATGATTTGCAGACTGCTCACCATCTTGGTAACTCTTCCCTGGATATAATATATATAATAATATACCTAGGAATATAACAGTCTTGGCTAGATTTGACTCAGACACACAATGGGAGGGTCAGTGTTGCCAATTTTATTGCTCAGCAGTTAATTGTGGAAAAGTTTCACAAAGTGCTTTTTATGATGTGTTGATGTGGCCACTATTCAGTTGGATGCACAAGAATCCAGCCTGCAGCTGATGCTTCCTAACAGCTCTGTAGGATTCACTGTTTCAGGTGAACTGTATTGTGTATTTTTTTGCATACACAAGGGGCTTTAAATGACCCCTGAGTTAGGAGGAGAGGTCTGGCAGAATGGCAACTAAGGCGATTTAAACTACCAAACATGGTAACAGTACATTCTCCTGTCCTAGGAGGTGTTACCACAGGCAGCACAGATGGCCTCAATTTGGTTGTATTCCCAAACATCCCCTTTAGGCCTCGGTCAGATGACTGTTTTTTGCCGCGATTTGCGGATCGCATGACGGATGCGCATCCGCAAATCGCATGACCGGGGCCGACGATTCGCCGAAAAATCTGCAGCTAGCAGTGTTTCCGGCGAAACGGGCCCGATCAAAGGAGCGCTGTCCGCCCATTGAAATTCAATGGAGCCGGCAATACAGCCGACTCCATTGAAAGCAATGGGCTGCTGGCGAGCGCAGGATGAATTTTCAGGAAGGGCCTAAACATATAAGCCATTCCCTGAAAACCATCCAAAAATGTGTAAAAATAAAAAATATATATATACTCACCTTGTCCCTGTAGCCGGAGTTCAGCTGCGGCCGGCCGGCAGTTCTCCTGAACTGCTCTGTGTATTATTCAGCAGACGGGGATTTTAAATCCCCGCCTGCTGAATGGGCTGCCTCTGATTGGTCACAGCCCTCACCAATCAGAGGCAGCTCTCACTCACCCATTCATGAATGGGTGAGTGAGTGCTGCCTCTGATTGGCTCAGCACAAGGACAAATCAGGGGCAGCTCTCAGCTGTCATTCAATAGCTGAGAGCTGCCCCTGATTGGTCCTTGCGCTGAGCCAGTCAGAGGCAGCACTCACTCATCCATTCATGAATTCATGAATGGGTGAGTGAGAGTTGCCTCTGACTGGTGAGGGCTGTGACCAATCAGAGGCAGCCCATTCAGCAGGCAGGGATTTTAAATCCCAGCCTGCTGAATACTACACAGAGCAGTTCAGGAGAACTGCCAGCCGGCCGCGGCTGAACTCCGGCTGCAGGGACAAGATGAGTATTTTTTTTTTTACACATTTTTGGATGGTTTTCAGGCAAGGGCTTATATTTTTAAGCCTTTCCCGAAAATTCATGCCGCGCTCGCCGGCAGTCCATTGCTTTCAATGTAGTCGGCTGTATTGCCGGCTCCATTGAATTCAATGGGCGAACATCGTTCTTCTCTGCCACAGCTGTTACAGCTGTGGCAGAGGAGAATGATCTTTGTAGTATATGTTCTCAATGGGGTCAGCGCTGCTGCTGCCGGCCCCATTGAGCGCATATATAGAACACAAGGAATCGCAGAACGCAGATAGGCGCGATCTGCGATTCCTCATGTCCTATAATTTATCGGACATCCGAATAAAAAGCGGCCCTGTCACCGACCCCATTGCGAAGCAATGTTTCTATATATGCACAGATCGCATGCGCATCCGCGAATCGCGGCAAAAAGCGGTCGTCTGACCGAGGCCTCATAGATGTGTAATTAACAAAAAAATAAGTAATTAAAGAAAGAATTTGGCTTGTTTCCAGATTCCCCAGTCCATGACTCCCACAGTATGCACTGGGGACGATGGAGGGGTCATACGTGGTAAGTGTGCAGTGTGTGAGTAGTATCAGTGTCTGGTGTGTAAGTGGTATTTATCAAGTGAGTAAGTGGTATCTCTGACAAGTTTGTGGTTGTTAATTGACAAATAAATCAGTGGTAGATGTCCGGTGTGTAAGTGGTAGGTGTCCAGTATGTAAGTGCTAGATGTCCGGCGTGTAAGTGGTAGATGTCCGGTGTGTAAGTGGTAGGTGTCTGGTGTGTAATTGGTAGGTGTCCAGTATGTAAGTGGTAGATGTCCGGTGTGTAAGTGGTAGATGTCTGGTGTGTAAGTGGTAGATGTCCGGTGTGTAAGTGGTAGGTGTCCGGTGTGTAAGTGGTAGATATCCAGTATGTAAGTGGTAGATGTCCAGTGTGTAAGTGGTAGATGTGCAGTGTGTAAGTGGTAGATGTCCGGTGTGTAAGTGCTAGATGTCCGGTGTGTAAGTGGTAGATGTGCAGTGTGTAAGTGGTAGATATCCGGTGTGTAAGTGCTAGATGTCCGGTGTGTAAGTGGTAGATGTCCGGAGTGTAAGTGGTAGGTGTCTGGTGTGTAATTGGTAGGTGTCCAGTATGTAAGTGCTAGATGGCCGGTGTGTAAGTGGTAGATGTCTGGTGTGTAAGTGGTAGATGTCCGGTGTGTAAGTGGTAGGTGTCCGGTGTGTAAGTGGTAGATATCCAGTATGTAAGTGGTAGATGTCCAGTGTGTAAGTGGTAGATGTCCAGTGTGTAAGTGGTAGATGTGCAGTGTGTAAGTGGTAGATGTCCGGTGTGTAAGTGCTAGATGTGCAGTGTGTAAGTGGTAGATGTGCAGTGTGTAAGTGGTAGATATCCGGTGTGTAAGTGCTAGATGTCCGGTGTGTAAGTAGTAGGTGTCCGGCGTGTAAGTGGTAGGTGTCCGGTGTGTAAGTGGTAGGTGTCCGGTGTGTAAGTGGTAGGTGTCCGGTGTGTAAGTGGTAGATATCCAGTATGTAAGTGGTAGATATCCAGTATGTAAGTGGTAGATGTGCAGTGTGTAAGTGGTAGATGTCCGGTGTGTAAGTGGTAGATATCCGGTGTGTAAGTAGTAGATGTCCGGTGTGTAAGTGGTAGGTGTCCAGTATGTAAGTGCTAGATGTCCGGTGTGTAAGTAGTAGGTGTCCGGTGTGTAAGTAGTAGATGTCCGGTGTGTAAGTAGTAGGTGTCTGGTGTGTAAGTGCTAGATGTCCGGTGTGTAAGTAGTAGATGTCCGGTGTGTAAGTAGTAGGTGTCCGGTGTGTAAGTAGTAGATGTCCGGTGTGTAAGTAGTAGGTGTCCGGTGTGTAAGTAGTAGATGTCCGGCGTGTAAGTGGTAGGTGTCCGGTGTGTAAGTGGCGTCTGTATTATCTATCCCGTGTGAGGGTAGCATCACTGTAGAGGTATGTAATGAACACAGTATGACATCTACACGCTCCACAAATATCAACTTTATTAATAAACAACTCTGATTAAAAACAAACTCCCAACGAGACATAAAATTCAATAAAAATCAATAAATACCATCAAAAAGCAGCAAAATATCAAATCGTGTGCAAGCGATGATAAATACACAGTCCATGCCCCACATAGCACAATAACATACAAGTGCTATATATACTGCCCACCAGCCGAGATACCGGGGACTGGCCAACAATATACCTCTGTAGGGATGAAGAGGGATCTGTGAGCAGTCCTGGCCGGTCCCATCAGCATGTAGAGTCTCCGACTAATGATGTATACTAATGCACAGCGTGTATCAGGTGGTCAGAGAAGTGGGGCCACCTCTGTTTGTCCAGGACCGGAGGGTCGCTATAGGCAGTACAGCCCAGTGTATATATATTCTGCACCCCTATACATGGCTCTGATTACACTTAGTAGTAGTTTGTTCTTTATGGTTTTCTTTCATTCTTCTCTCAGTAATAACACAAACATTATTTCTCTTTTTCCCCTCAGATCCAATAGAATATGAGTCAGTATTTATAGTGTTTGCTCTGTGACTGAGGCTGGAGTGATATCAGTATACTCATATATGTCCCTTAGGTCTACATCTGTTTCATCTGGCTGTCGTATAGTCACTTGCGCAGGTGAACTAAGACCTATTTGGTGCGTTGGCCCTCGTACGTGTGTCTAATGTGTCTATTGAGGAGCTGCTGCCCAGCCATGTAACGAGCCAACGTGCCGGGGGCTCAGCGGTGCGGACCCCTCAGATTCGCTGCATTTAAGACCAGAAAGTGGCGTAAATTATAGCGAGAATCTATCGCAGCTTCTGGCTGGCAGAGATCTCCTCCTGTGGCATTCTGAGGCATTCTTTATATAACATACATTACTAACATATATATAGTAAGGGCATTAATAGACAGCAGATCACCCACCAGGGTACATTATTGTTTATTGCACTGACATATATAGCACATACATATTCCACAGCGCTGTACACAGTTTAGCATTACATTGGGCTTTGTCCCCCTGGGGGCTCACAATCTATATTCACACTGGAGAATGAACCCAGATTTGAACCCGGATACCCCCTTACTGAAAGGCAACTGAGCCCCCATGCTGCCCACAGGAAAACGACCACAATTTTTGTTTCAAAAACACCCCATTTTGGTATTGTCAGGGCTCCTACCCATTTGCATTTTTTTAACGCTGCGCTTTTTTTAACACAATTGTCAATGGGATTTCTAATGTTATAAACTCATCGCAGGTTGGCGCTTTATGATTTTTGTGCGATGTGTTTCTAACATTAGAAAGTCCCATTGACAATTGCGTTAAAAAAGCACAGCGATATCGCAGCGTTAAAGAAACCCTAGTGGGTAGGAGCCCTTACACAGTGGGGGGCAGCCATAGCGCTGTGATCACCTCCGCTGAGGAACAATTGCTGAATCTACTCACTTCCTAAAGGTTCAGTCACAATTTTTGGCCTGATTTTGTCAGATTTTCATGCAGATCTGCAGCAGATTATATCCTTTCATTTAAATACAAATTGCATGGGTGACTGCTGCGGCAGATCTGCGCCAAAATCTGCAGCAAATCAGCGATGTGTGAACGCCCCCGAAGAGCAGATCATCTAAACATGGGAGAAGATGAGTAACCAGAAAAGTGTACATTTCAGCAGCAAATGTTGTTTTTTTTAAAAAAAGAAAGCCTGGCCGGCCCAAATCTGCCAGTGTAAACGTATTTTGGCCGGCCAGGCGGTTTTTTTTAAATGCACACATACATGTTACATCTGCAGACAAAAATATAAAGTCAGACAATCTCATTGATTTTATGCCTTAACGCTTTGCAAAAATGCCGGTCTCCTGAGTATTCACCGCGCATTTACACAAGCGCATCGATGGGCTCAAATCTGCAGAAAAAAGGGCATATTTTTGGGTGTAAGCTGAAAAACTACATTTGATTGTCCCGATAAAATGAATGGGTTCTGTTCACTGCGGGCGCAATATGCTGCACAAATACGGACGTGTGAATCCGGCCTAAACAGCAGTAACATCTGACATGTCACAATATACATAAATACAACATCATACAATGGAACATTTGTATCTTTTCTCCCCAGAATACAAAACACATGAATTGTAAGACGAACCAGAAAACGGTACATTCCAGCAGCTCATCTATAAGGGCTCCTGCACACGGGCGATTTAGCAAATGCAAAATTTAGCATTTTTGCACCCGGATTTCCGTTGGGCAAAAAAATATGCAACATGCTCTATTTTCGCTCACATTTGACCACCCAAGCCACCATAACGGCGCGATTGTGCGGTATTAATTGATAACACTGGTGATTATTTAGGCTGCTCAGCCAGTTCTAAAACAGGTATAAACAACCTCAGCAGCACAAAAAAAGTACAGTAAGCAGCGCGGAAAGGTTCACGTGAAAACGTAATAGCGCTCCATACACAGCGCAATCACGCCATCTCCCTGCGAGCGTTTATACGTCACACGTATGCAGGAGCCCTTATCACAGTAATATCTGACATTTCACATTATACAATGTACAGAAATACAGTTTGATACAATGTAACATTTCCATCATTTTCCCCCCAGAATACAAAAAACATGAATTGTAAGAAGACGGCGAACCAGAAAACTGTCCATTTCAGCAGCTCATCCATAACCGCAGGAACATCATACAATGTACATAAATACTGTGTGATACAATGGAACATTTGGATCACTTTCCTGCCTCTTCCTCTCCGGCAGAAAACCCCCATGAATTACCAGACATGGCGGTACAGTGTGGGACCCTCAGGCTGCGTTCACACTTAGCGGACTTACTGAAAATCTGCACCAAAATCCACATCAAATTCTGTGTCCAAACACAAACCATTGGTGTGGATTCTAACGTGGACTTTGATGCGGATCCTGAGCAGACTTCACCCCTTCAACCGAAAAGATGAAATCTGCCGCCGATCTGCACCAATATCTGGCATGTGTGAATGCGCTCCTACAGCTCCGCAGATCTCCAGCGGTACCTGAGCCTCCCGGGTCTTCTTTCTGTATCTTTACAGGTGGGTCCTTTTCTCCCACTGAAGAATCCAGATGCCTCTTCTTGGGTCGCTTCTTCCCAACGAGGTCTTTCTTCACCGAATCCGTCGGTGGAACGATGGGCTTCGCTGAGCTCGATGACTTCCTCCTCCTCTTCCTCCTCTGGCTCTTGCTTGAAGCCTCATCTGAAGAATCCAAGACATGTCTTGGTCTTCTCACTCCTTTCTTCCTCCGAATCTCCTCCTCTCCCTCCATAAAATCGCTCTGCTCTGGTCCAGCAGACATCGCCTCCTTCTCAATCGCCAGTCTCCAACACTCTCAACTGCCAACTGCCGCGACAACACAATTGCCCTGGCTGTAACCATGGCAGCAGTCATGTGATCAGTAACTGACCAATCACAGCCAACCATGATAAGTTTGAAATCGTATG